>NC_045761.1:14753683-14801183 GCF_009193385.2 Nasonia vitripennis | reverse complement strand
AGCGCCCCGGTAGTGACTACCGTGAAAGTCTTATAATGGACAGCGAAAGTAACGTTGCCTCGGAGCCGAGGGGAGCTGTGGATGTGACCTCAGCAGCTCCAATCGGGGCGGAGTTAAACGCCGAACCTTGCGAAGGTCGCAACCAAAGGAGGGAGGCTGCCTTAAGTGCTCAAACACGCCGGCGAAATCCGGCCCGCCGAGCTCGGAATGCCCAACAGGCTGACGAGCCCGGCGATGATGAGGAAATAGAGACACACGGGCCTCTAACTATCCGGACGGCGGAGCCGATGGAGATTGTCGCAATAGCGAAAAACCCACAGGCCAGTCCCAAATGCCTGCAGGGAGGTACCCAACTTCTCTGCATGGGCAGCTGGTAACTAAGCAGGCACATTAATAAAGAACACCCGTCAGTCGACGTGACCTGGGTGTGCGGTGCTTGTCAAAGGCGCTGCACAACGCTCAGGTCGTGGAGCTGTCATGTTCCGCACTGTAAGGGGCGACAAGAACCAAAGGATCTGCCGTTCAAATGTGAGCATTGCAGCTTGTCGTTTGACTCGCAGATCGGACTCTCTCAGCACGAGAGGCATGTCCATCCAGAGGTGCGAAACGATAAGCGCGCGGCAGAGGCCAATAAGCCAAAGGGCAAGAGTGGCCGTAGGCCTTCTATATGGTCCGACGAAGACTTGCTGCTTATCCGGGAATTAGAGAGCGAATACCATGGAGCTCGAAATATCAATGAAAGAATAGCTGAACATTTCCCGGATAGAACAGGCAGACAGGTGTCGGACGCCCGGAGGCGTAAGGACTATGCCGCGCTCCGAGGGAGAGGAGGCCCGCAAGGCCCAGCAGAAGGTGTCGAGGCCATCGAAGAGGTAGACGAAGGCGAAATCCCTGAAGGGGAAGAGCTGGTCGCCACCGATGGCGCTGCGTTGGAAAGCGGCCCCCTGGAGAATGGAGGGAGCGCACCCGCAGAACAAGTCAATGCGCCCGCGCTGGAAAGCAGTTCTCAGCAAGATCGAGAGTGTAGCCCGGCAGTGGGGTCCGATGAACAAATCAAGGACAGCAGTGACGACGACGAATTCAGCGACGCATTAGGAGAAATATCACTCCCAGAACCTCTCTCGGTTGAACGCACAACAATCTCACCACCTCCTCGAGATGACTGGAAAGGCCCAATGAGGTGGGAGATTTGCAATGCGAGCGAAGAAGCCGGAAGTTACGCGAACTGGGTGACTGGACTGCAGGAGCTAGTCAGGAACAATGTGCTGAGTGAAATAGGACTAGACTCCCTGTATGACCAGCTCATCCAGATTATGCGGCACCCTTCCGATGACAACGAACAGGATCGCCTTCAATTGAACGCTAGAGGCCCCCCACGAAGGGGCCACCGCAAGAACCGACGGCGCCGTCGTCTCACGGCAGCTGATCGAAAGCGGTTTGCCTTTGCCAGGTGCCAAGATCTTTGGAACAACAACCCAAAGAAGCTAGCCGAGTTAGTGATTGCCAATGACCTGTCCATTCTCCAAAGGCGCCAAGCGCCAGGTAGAACGGAGACACAGACTCTATACAACGAGCTGTGGGGGAGGGTCGGACCTAATATCGAAGCGCCAAGGCGCACCGAAGACCCGATACACGTATCGAGGATCTTCACTCCGATCACTCCCCAAGAGATAATGGGCAGAATCAGGCGAATTAAAAACGACTCGGCAGCGGGTCCTGACGGGGTAACGAAGGACGACCTGAGAGGAAGAGGAGTCAGCATAGCCCTCTCCAAGCTGTTCAACTCGATCCTGCTAGCGGGTTACTACCCAAAGGCATGGAGAGAGAACAGAACAACCCTTCTGCCGAAGCCAGAGAAAGATCCTGCTGACGTTAAGAACTGGCGGCCCATTACCATCAGCTCAATGGTTAGTCGAGTCTACTCAGGCTTGCTTGACCAGCGAGTGAGGGCCGTCATTAAGCAGTGTGATCGGCAGAAAGGATTCACGGAGGAAAATGGCTGTTTCAGCAACATACAGTTGTTGGACGACGCCGTATCGAACGCAAAGAAAGCGGGCGGTGTCATTACCATCTTGGATGTTTCGAAAGCATTCGACACTGTCCCGCATGCCGTGATCCAAGGGTGCTTGGAGAAAAAAGGAATCCCCGAAACCGTGGCCGCCTATATCTCGAACATGTATCGCGACTGCTCCACTGCAATCCGAACGAGGAGCGGGGACGTAAAGATTGGAATGAAGAGAGGAGTCAAGCAGGGGGATCCCCTGTCACCTCTCATTTTCAATCTGGTTCTCGAACCTCTATTAGAACGATTGCAAGAGACAAGTGGAGTGGAAATCGAAGGCATGAATCTCTCGTGCGCGGCTTTCGCAGACGACATAGTATGTTTTTCGAATACAGCCCCCGAGGCGGGAAGGCAGCTACGGATGGTGGCGAATTATCTGGGCCGACTCGATATGAGTCTTTCAGTGTCAAAGTGTATAGCTGTAGAGTATGTCCCCCACAGGAAGACCTGGTACACTAAAAACCCAGGCCTCGAGGTGAACGTTAATGCCGTTCCGAGCATCTCACCTAGTGAGACGTTCAAGTACCTCGGGGCAAAGGTCTCTCCCTGGAAGGGGCTGCTCAAAGGCTTTGAATCTGACGCGTTCAGGGAAGTCATATCCCGCGTCCAAAGACTGCCGTTGAAGCCCATGCAAAAGGTGGACCTACTACAGATGTATATCTTTCCGAGGTACACCTATGGGCTGATAACATCGCCTCCGGCGAAGGCAGTCTTAAAGACTATCGACCGGATCATAAGAACGAAAATCAAGGAGATCCTCCACCTGCCAGAATCGGTAAGTAGCAGTTTTCTCTACACGCCGAGGAAGCAGGGTGGATTGGGGCTCCTTGAAGTGGAGAAGATGGTGCTGATAGCCGCTCTTCGGAACGGCTTGAGAGCCCGTCAATCCCACGATCCGGTCACACGCGCGGCCATGAACTCGAACGCAGCCGACGATCGGCTAAAATCTTACGCCGATGATCTAAGACTACACTGGCCACTAACAACCAAGGAGCTAGATACTTATAAGTATCAGCTTCGCCTGAGCTATGCCCGGAAATGGGCTGAGCAAAAATGGCAAGGCCAGGGGGTCGAGGAGTTAGCACAAGATCCCGTCGGCAACTCATGGCTGCAGCGCTATGATCTTCTGCCCGCGTCAAGGTACATCGATGCTATCAAGCTACGAACAAACACGTACCCGACGCGAGCACTAATGAAGATCATAGATGGACGTGTTGATAGCTCTTGCCGAAAGTGCCAAGGCAGTAGCGAGACCCTTGGTCATATACTTGGCAGATGCCGGTATACTAAGGTATACTAAGGATAAGCGAATAAGCCGGCACAATGAAATCAAAGACCTCCTCGAGGCTCGTCTAGCCAAAAACCATCAGGTTATGGACGAGCCGCAGATAACGGTCCGAGGCCAGAGGTTTAAACCCGATCTCGTCGTGAAAACGAATGAGGGAAGGGTGCACGTAATCGACGTAACTGTCCGCTACGAGCACAGAACCTATCTGGATGAGGGCCGTACTGAGAAAATTGGCAAATATCGCCAAATTCTCAGCACGCTTCGGCGAGATCTGCACTCGAACGCCGAGGAGGTCATTCCAATTGTAATCGGGTCGAGAGGTGCAATTCCAAGGGAAACGCGGAAAGCCCTCTCGAAACTCGGAATTGGCAAGAGTGATTGGCTTACGATCTCACTAATAGCGCTGCGTAGCTCGCTAGAGATCGTCAACGCCTTCATGGATGACTGACCTGAACAAAACGTGTTGTCTTGTCTTGTCTAAAACTATTTATTCGAAATAAGGGGAGGCTAACTGCCTGCAAGTTGAACGCGAAAGTTAGACCTTCCCACCTAAAGCCCAAAAGTGATCGGGGAATGAATCCGCGGGTGACCCCAGAGTTGGGTAAACCCTTGAAACGTTGGAGAAGCGGAAGAGAGTCCCGCCACCGAGCATCGTGTGCTGCGGCGCCCGAATGAAACCGATCGCGGATGGTGCAAGTCGTAGGACGGGGCACGACCTAAGCCTCTGTCACGGCGGCGAAGCCAGGAATCACCATGCAAAGGTGTGAACTGGGGCGGATACCTCCACGGGGTTTCCCTGGGCATCGCGCGAGCGATGGCCAAAGTCCGCTTTCTCAGCTACAAAACAAAAATGGTATGAGACTTCGTTAACACTAATTTTTCCGAGCCTAGCAGGCTCCCTTGACAACGCTTATGAATCTGGAAAAGGACACAAAGTGGAAAAAGCGCTGATGGTGGACAAAAGTCAGTTGAGACTTGATATCAGTTGTTTTGACTAAGAATTTTATTATCGTTGACTTTTAAATATTTTATTATTGACTGTTAATATACTGACTTGGGACCAAGTCATCTCTGTTACCCGGTACCGGTTCCTGTCATCAAACCGGAAAGTCCGTCCCACGTAATGTGGTAGACGCAGGAGTAGCCAAATGCCTCGTCATCTAATTAGTGACGCGCATGAATGGATTAACGAGATTCCCACTGTCCCTATCTACCCCCCCTCACGATCACTGGCTTGTCGCGCCGAGGGGGCCCGAGTTCAGGAGTTTGCGCAAGCGAACTCCTGTTCCGCTAAAGTGATCCAAACCCAGGAAGTGGTGGAGGATCCGGTGCTTTGGCTAGCCGACCCCACTCTCAGGAACCGATCCGCGAAAGCGGAAAGGAGACCCTGAGAAGTGTGGGAACGCGAACCGAAGCGCCGGATCGGAAGCCACCGGGCTTGACAACCCCGGGGTTCCTAGTCCCAAGCGATGAGCGCCGTCGCTTGGCCCGTAAACCTTGCACCGTCTTCAACAACCTTCGCAGGGCGTGGCGTTGGTACGTTGGCGGTGTGGGGAGCGGGGGCTTGGCTTAATCGCCTGGCCGCGAGGTGGGGTCCTCTATAAAACCCCCCCAATCCTACGCTCAGGTGGTTGGCTATGGGATGAATAGCTCCTGGGTGAGGAGTCCCAAGCCCACCAACCCCCGTTGGCTGTGGCGGCTGGCGGGGTGTATTCGCCTTACCGGGGTAGGGCCGTACCCCCGGTGGACCGCCTGTTTCGTGCCGAGAATTGAACGCTCGCCGTACGGCTTCGGCTAATATGGTGGGCGGTACGAACATGATGACACACATTAAAAACCAAGCCTTGGATGAGAAACTAACGCAGAAGCTAGAGGAGGGGATGGGGGAGGTACAGCGGAAGGAAGAGGAGTTAAGGCGTGAGCTAAACGCCATGATGAATGATGATGATTTGAAGGAGAGGAATGTGGCGGGAGGGTCTGTAGGGACTGGCTGCGAGACACCCCCTGGGGAGCGCTCACGATCTGCGCTAGACAAGCCGGGTCCCTACCAGACCTCCTCAAATGCTGCTTCTGGGGAAGATGATGAGGTGTGGCAGACTCCAAAATCAAGGCGGAAGCTAAGGAGTAACGCAGGGAAAAAGAAAAGTGCGGCTAAGGGCTCGGGACCGGCAGAAAATAAAGGTGATAAGGACAAGAATGCTGGAGGAATGGATCAGACGTCGCTATTGAAGGATGTTTGTGTAAATGTCGAGCCGATGGAACTTGGGGGATTGAAACTGGGAAAAAGGAGGGCTGAGCTCTCGGACAATGAAAGGAAGAAATTGGAGCGAGCGAAATTTATAAAGGAGAAAGTGAAAGGGGACAAGGATCAGAAGAAGGAGACAAGGGGAACCAAGGAAAGGGGGGCGGGATTAGTATTACTGGATGGCTATGGTAATGATGACATAGAGAATAGTATGGATGAGAATGAGATGGATTTGGATGATAAACATGAGGATGAAACGAATTATGGAAACCTAGAGAAGGAATTGGCTAATGTGAGAGAATTGGTGAGGAAAGTATTGGTAATAAATAAAAAGGTGCCAAAAACGGAAGCTGCGGCTGTGTATAGATGTATGGAAAGATATGAGAGGATTATAATGAGAATGAGTGTTGAGAAGGAACGACTAGAAATGAAAATGGATGAGCGGGAGAAGGCCATGGAGAAAAGGATGTTGGAAATGGAAAAGAGGATCGAGCGGTTTGAGTTTGGATTGGAGGACAAGATGATCGGAATGGTAGGTAAGATGGAGGAAAAGTTGAATAGTATGTGTGACAGGGTGTCGGAAAAAATACACTCCAGTGTAAATGAGGCTGATGCCGGGGGGCGTGCCCAACCCGGTGCAGCTAAACTAGCTGATCGTGCGAAGAGCTACGCTCTTATCCTCAGAGGCGATAAGGAAAAAATGACGACTATGGAAGTGAAGCGGAGAATGGTAGAGTGTTGGAGGCGAGGCGAATGTGAGAGTGAGGGGCATAAGGACAATGAGAAGTGGCGGAGTAGTGGTTGAGGCAGCGACGGAGGAGGATCTTAAGAGACTGACAAACTGTCCCCTGGGGGATGCCGGCTTGCGTGTTGACACACCAAGAAGGTTCGACCCCAGGGTGATCATTTATGATCTTCCTTCGTCGTTGCCTGACGCCACCCTCCTTGAATAACTAACAAAAAAGAATTTGGATGGATTGTTTAAGGCAGATGAAATGAAGGATAAAATAAAAATAATTAGAAAGGAACAGAGAGGAAAGGAGGCAAAAGTAATGAATGCCGTGGTTGAATTGCCGAATGAATGCAAGGAGAGATTGTTAAAGAATGGAAGAGTATATGTGGGATGGATGTCCTATAAGGTAAAAGTGTGTGAGAAAGTTTTAAGATGTAATGGATGTATGTTATTTGGTCACAAAGCGAGCCATTGCAAGAACAAGAGAGTATGTTACAGGTGTGGAATGACTGGACACCAGGCTCGGGAGTGTCGGGGCCCCGAGACCTGTGTTAACTGCAAAAGTAGGGGCAGGCCCGCGGACCACTCGTCCTTCTCGACAGGGTGTCCCGAGTATGTATGGCGGCTGAATGAGTTTAGAAAACGCGTAAATGGCTAGTCTGAACGTTGAAAATAATGGTGATGTGGGTGTGAATGTGAGTGCGTC
The DNA here is from genome assembly GCF_009193385.2 of Nasonia vitripennis. Taxonomy (NCBI): domain Eukaryota; kingdom Metazoa; phylum Arthropoda; class Insecta; order Hymenoptera; family Pteromalidae; genus Nasonia; species Nasonia vitripennis. The sequence goes on along the minus strand of NC_045761.1, from coordinate 14,794,149 downwards.
TCCGATTGTGAGCGGGAGTGTGAATGTAATTCAGTATAATTGCCAAAAATCGAGTGGAGTAATGCATGATTTAGGTGAATGGTTGCTCCGGGAGAGGATCCAAGTGGGTCTTCTCCAGGAGCCGTATGTTCAGAATGAGCGTGTATGTGGCCTGCCTGCATGGATGCGTATGTTCAAGAGTGCATCTGGATCAGCATGTGTGATTGTCCCAGATAGTGAATGTGAGTGTATGTTGGTTGAAGAGTGTAAATTTGATGATGCTGTATGTGTATGGTTTAAGAATAGCGTGTGTGAAATGTATGTGGTGTCTCGGTATTGTCGGCCGAGTGGGAATATGCGCGAATGTATAGAGTACCTGGATAGATTGAATAGATGTATGAATGGAAAGTGTGTGTTGATTGGCATGGATGCGAATGCCACGTCTGCCCTATGGCACAGCAAGGCCATGGGCCGGGCGTGGAATAGTAAGAAGAGGGGCGAAATTTTAGAAGAATGGGTGATGCAAACGAGAATGGAAGTGTTGAATGTGCCCTCCCAGAGCTTCACATTTAGTGGAGCTCGAGGGGAGAGTGACATTGATGTCACTCTCCTCAAGGGGGGGCAGTATGAATATGAATGGATGGTCAAGAGTGAATGGGGGATCTCCGACCACAACCCGATTCTGATAAGAATGCGGTCGATGGTCGGTGAGACGGTGATAGATGAAAACATATGCAAGAGATGGGATGCGAGAAAGTGTGAATGGGGTGTGTACGGAGGTATGGTTATGTCCTCTGCGGAAGCCTACGGACTTGAAAATTTTCGTGGGCTTGCAGTGGAGGATAGGATGGCCATGCTGTATGAATGGATGGAGCATGCTAATGACGAATGTATGACTAGGCTAAAAAAAGGATTGCTAAGAAATGGATTGGTGTGGTGGAATAAGGATGTAGAAAGTAAAAAGCGTGAGGTGAAGAGAAAGAAAAAGAAGTACCAGAAGGAAAAGAAGAGAGAGGGTGTGAATGTAAGGGAGAGATGGATCGAATGGAAAAGATGTGTGAGCGAGTATAAAGAGATTATGAGAGAAACGAAGGAGAAAAATTGCAGAGACTTTGTGGGAGAGAAGAGTAGGGATGATGTGTGGCGTTTGATTAGTGTATGCATGGGGAAGAGTAGAAAGGACTGTTTGAGTGCTCTGAAAGTTGGAGATGCATGGACAAAAGACTGGACTGAAAGTGTGAATGTGCTGCTGAGTGAGTTCTTTCCCCCCGATGACGGAGTGCCCGTCGAAGTGGGGGAAAGAAACGAGAGAGTTATGAATTACTATAGTGAGAATGAATTTAGTATGAATGAGCTTATGAGTGCAGTAAGATTGATGAGTGTTAGGAAAGCGCCGGGTATAGATGGTATAACAAATGAAATGATAAGGTGTGTCTGTAGAGTGATTCCTGAATATTTGAAAAGTGTGTTTGATGGATGTTTGAGTGAGGGCCTCTTTCCACAACGGTGGAAGGAGGCCAAAGTGGTTGTGTTATTGAAAGGGCCCGAAAAGGACAGGACCGAGCCCAGGTCGTACAGGCCAATAAGCCTGCTAAGCGGCCTGGGTAAGGTCCTGGAGCGAATGTTGGTGGCGAGAATGATGGCACGCATGGATGAGAGACGCAACGAGTGGCAGTTTGGTTTTACAAAGAATAAATGCACTGAGGATGCATGGGAAAGAATGAAAGAGTGTGTGTCTGCTAGCGAGTTTAAGTATGTAGCGGGAGTGTTTGTGGATTTTAAGGGTGCATTTGATAATTTGTTGTGGCGAGTAATTCTCGATAGATTGAGTGTGTATGGATGTCCGGATGTTGAATTAAAAGTGTGGAGAAATTATTTCCAGGATAGAAGGGTGTGCATGTGTAATGGCTTGGATGTTATCTGGAAGGATGTTAGTAGAGGTTGTCGACAGGGGTCGATCTCAGGACCACCCCTGTGGAACCTATGTATGAATGAGTTGCTGAATGATTTAGAAAGGATGAATTTGAAGATTGTGGCGTATGCTGATGATTTGCTAGTGATGGTTGAGAGTAATCTGAGGAGAGTTATTGAGCAGAGAATGAGTGAGGCTATGAGTGTGGTGTATGAATGGGGCAGTAAAACAGGTGTGGAAGTGAGTGCGAAGAAGACGGTGTGTATGATGTTGAAGGATAAGCTGGATATGAGGAACAGAGTGGTTCGTGTGAATGTGGATGGACAGGAGGTTGGAGCGTTAAGATTTATAGAGAGTGTTAAGTATTTGGGAGTGAATGTGAGTATGGGTATGAGTTTTCAGGTGCATGTGGATGGATTGAGAGAGCGTGTGGTGAAATCGATAAGGCTGATGAAAAGAGTAATGAGAAAGGACTGGGGAATGAGAAAAAAGGCTGTGAAGGTGTATGTTAAAGGAATGATTGTGCCGATGATTATGTATGGAGCGAGTGTGTGGAGTGGTGAGCTGAGAAAGAAAAAAGTGTGTGAAGAGTTGAATAGATGCCAGAGGTATGTGCTGTATGCGAGTGTGAGAGTGTGTAGGACGGTCTCCACGGAGGCGATGCAGGTAATTGCCGGCTCGTTTCCGTGGGACCTAGAATGTCTAAGGCTGAGTGCATTGTACAAGGTGCGAAAGGATCTGAGTATGAATGAGTATGACTTGGTGACGAATGAGGAGCTGGAAGGTATGAATGTGTTTGAAAGGAAGGAGCGAGTGGAAAATGCAGCGTATGAAAAATGGCAAAGAAGATGGGATGAAAGCACGAAAGGGAGAGTGACGTATGAATGGATGAAGGATGTGCGACTCTCGGGCAGGAGAGATTACTTCGATCCTAGCCTGAGAGTTTGCTACTTGCTGACTGGGCACGGGAGTCTCAATGCGTTTCTTTTTGAAAGGATCCTGCATGAGACTCCCGAATGTTTGTGTGGGGCTGAAAGAGAGGATTGGTTGCATGTTTTGTGTGAATGTACGATGTATGCTGCGTTTAGAGACTTGGATGGTATGGGCATTGTTTGGAATGGGGTAAAATGGGATGTGAGTGGAGTTTTGAGTAAAAAAGAAAGGTACGACTGTCTGTGTGTGTTTGCTGAGCGTGCGTTCAAAATGAGGGATTCGGTGAGGGCGAGGGTGAATGCGGAAGAGGAAGAGTTGCAGGAAGAAGAATTAATCGAAGATAGTATGAATGAAGATTGAATAATTAAAGTATGAGTTGCATGAGTAGGAGTGTGTTGTAAATAGTTCGTGTTGTTTTATTTATAAGTTAAGTTGCATGTTTTATTAATTGTTTGTTTTGCATGGTTGAATTGTTATGGTTATTTTTTATATTTTGTTAAGATGTTTATTTTGTTATGTTGTTTGTAATTATACGTTGTTATCATAAGCATGCTTGAGTTGTTATCGCAGGGGGGTCGGCCTGGCATCCGTGCTCGGCTGACCTTTGGGGGTGGCGATCCCACGAACCCGAGCTGGCTTGCCGGTGCCGAGGTGGCAAAACCTCTACCGGCCCTCATACCAGAGGCTAAACGGTACCACGGGCGGCCGGGAGGCCCACGGGGGGGACTACGTCCGCCCCGCCCCGGTCACTGGGTTTGGACTCGTGGTGGCAGTGGTTAATAGTCCACATCGCTTAGGGCTAGAGGCTGGGGTTGAGTGAAAGGCTCCTTGGGTGCTCTGCACCATCGGAGTCTGGAACTCTTCCCTGGCCTCGACGTGTGAGTTGCGGTCTCAACTCGGGGAGCGGCCTGCTTAGCCGTTAGGGATTGGATGGGTCCCGGCCCCCACCGAGGGTTCCCTGCGGCCTTGCTAGCCAAGGGGAGAACCGGTAGTCGCGGCGAAGCTAAGGGTGCGGTTTGGGGTGAAATGCCTTGTGCATTCCTCCTTAAACCATGCTCAAGGTGGAGCCGCGACGCGTTGGCCGAGCGTATCTCGGCCCCGCGCCCCATGGGGGGCCGTGTGGGTGAGCACATGCAGGAACCGTACGTTAAATCATCTAGGGCTTCTCAATGTCCCTATCTACCATCTTCCGAACGGAAGAGCCCCGGGAGGGTGGCATTTCTGCCAGGGCAGTTGGGTGAACCCTGAGATTTCGGTAGCCTCGGTATACCTCCCACGAAAGGAAGCGGGAAGGATCAGTAATGTTCCGAGCTGTAACTAGTCGAGTGATTGAAGGACCATCCGGTTGGCGAAGATCGAAACTAGTATACCCAGGCCCTTGTAAGCTAGTCGGGCTCTAACTAGCTGCTTGGGACTCTAGCCCTGGGAACGTTCCGGCGTCATGTATGGTTGGCCAATGCCAAAAACGAGTGGGACGTTTAGAACGTGGTAGCATGCTTAGTACGCTCCGGCGGAAACGTTTGTGAACTCTCCACTGGGGAGGATAAACTCAGTGCCACGGGATCGGGGAAGCCGCAGGGTACGCAAGTACAGAACAACCTGCCCCGATATGGGTAACGGATTCGTGGTGGCGGTGGTTGCCGATATGCTAGGCAGAGAGCTTGCTCTCGATGTGTGAGTTGCAGTGCACAACTCGGGTATTGACCTGCAGAGTCATGAGGGATTAGATGGGTCCCGCCGCGCATCCGAGCGGCCGGCTGATTTCCCACATAAGTCGCTGGACATCGGTAGACCGGCGGATGTAAACGCATGCATCTGCCGGCCGCGCTGACTGAGCGTATCTCGGTCCGTTGTTCCGATAGTTGAGAAAGGAAACGCCGAATAACCTGGCGGCTGAGGGAGGCGGTATGATAGGAACCTCCGAGTAGATAAGTAGACGTGAGTACCAGAGTCAAGACGTGAGATATAGAATTGTGGAACCTATGAAAAGTTTGATTATACTGGGAATGTGCGACGAAACGAAAAGAGGAGCCTGGATAACCAATCCCCATAGGCCAAAAGGCGAATCATAGCTATCAAGGGGACCATGTAGGTGAGCGAAAGCAGGTACTGCATGTAAAATCATCTAGGGCTTCTCAAATGTCCCTATCTACCAGTGGAAGAAAAGGAAGAGTATGCTGTGAAGAACAAAAGAACGCTTAAACGGAAAACTGATGCAGAGGAAAAAAGACTGAGTGATGAAGATAAGAAGAGGAAGAAAATGAAAGATAGACAAAAAAGGGCAGAAGCAAGAGCAGAAATAACGGCAAAACTGAAGGAGGAGGCAAAAGATAGACAGAGAAAGAAAGTAGACAGAGGGACGAGAAAGAGAAATCCTTGCAACTCTTGAAGGAGCTGAAGGAAGCGACAGAGAAATTGGCCGGCATGAAAGATGTGAACCTGATCGAAACTGAGAGTGATGGAGAAAGTGAGGAGGAGGACGGAGAAGGAAGAGTGAAAGAGAGTGTGCATGCGAGTGCGCTCGAGACGGTGGGACAGCTGGCAAACGAGATTCGTCTGTTTATGCTGTCCCAACTGAATGTGAATAAATCTGTGTGTGTGACTGTGTTCGAAAAACTAGGGAAAATGGAGCAAATAATGAATGGTTTGGTATGCGAGAATGAAGGACTGAAAAGCAAGCTCGAATGTATGGGTGCGAAGGAAGGGGCGAATGCAAATGTTGGTGCGTCAAGTGCAAGTGCGGCAGTCCCGCGTGCTGCGCCTGCTACTCCAGCAGTAAGGCCAAGCTACGCGGTGATTGTAAGGGGGAAAGAGAATGAAAGCAGCGATATGGTACGAAAGAAGATTGTGGATGAAGTCAGTAAGAACGTAGATGTAAGGGTGAAAGCTGTGAGAAAGGTAAGAGATGGTGTGGTTGTCGAAACGGTGAGTGTTAATGAATGCAATAGGTTGTTGAATGAGAAGCAGTTTGAGAGAGTGGGTTTGCAGGTCACTGAGGCCAGGAGGTTTGGTCCAAAGGTCATATTATATGATGTACCATGTAGCATGGCGGATGAGACCCTCCTGACTGAGGTGTACCAGAAAAATATGGATGGATGTGTAAGTGAACGCGACTTTAATGAGAGTGTGAAAGTACTGTTCAGAAGTGGAAAGAAGTGTATGGATGTGAGTAATGTTATACTGGAAGTCAGTCCACGAGTGAAAATGAGATTTCTAGGTCAGATGTGAAATGGATGTCTTTTAGAGTGAATGAGTTTGAAAGAATTAACAGGTGTTTCAATTGCTTCGACTTTGGGCACGTGGCCAGACAATGCAAGAGAGAAAGAGTATGTGTGAGGTGTTGTAAGAGTGGACATGTGGGAAGTGAGTGTAGAGAGCAATTCAATTGCGGTAACTGCGCGAGGAGAGGTATGCCTGCAGGTCATCCCGTGACATCGTCGGAGTGTCCAGGATACAAAATGCGACTGAGGTGGCAAAAAGAAAGGACACTCCAAGATGGCGAATAGAGAAACGCGGTTTCTGCAGCTGAACTGCCAGCGTAGTGTGAATGTGATGAGTGACCTGAGTGAGTGTATTGTGAATGAGGGAATAGATGTATGTCTGCTTCAGGAACCATACTTTGCCCACGGTAAGGTATGTGGCCTTCCATCGGGCATGAGGGTCTTTTGGAGTAGAAGCGGATTGTCTGCAATTGTTGTGAATGACCTAAATTGTTTGTGTATGTTGATTGAGGAACTGGTGAGTGAGAATAGTGTGTGCGTGAGTGTGAAAGGGGAATATGGGGAGATCTTTATGATCTCTCTATATAGCAAATGTGATGGTGAAATTGAAAATGATATTGAGTACCTGGAAAAAGTGTTTGAGTGTCTGAGAGGCAAACGAGTGTTGGTATGTATGGACGCGAATGCCTCGAGTGAACTGTGGTTTAGCAAAGGTGTGTACGTGGGCAAGCCGAGAGGGAACAGAGGGGAAAAACTGTGCGAATGGATTGCTGGATCTGAATGGAGTGTGGATCTGCTAAATGAGCCAAGTGAATGGTATTCGTTCGATGGGCCCAGGGGACACAGTGATATAGATATCACTCTGGCCGGGGGCTTTGAGAACGAGTGTGAATTTACATGGAGTGTGATGTGTGAATGGAGCCTGAGTGACCACAACCCCATTATGATTCGCATGAGGATGAATTGTGGGAGGGAGAATGAAGCGAACGTGGATTTGAGATGGCGTATGAAAACAAATGAATGGTCTAAGTATACGAAAAGGTTGAGAGAAATAGCGTATGAATTTGGATACGGCGATAAACTGAGAAAAACTTATCAGAAGATGCGTTGTAAGAATGATGAGCGTATGGAGGAATCAAGGAATGAATGGAAAAAGTGTGAAACACAGTATGCAAGAAAGTTAAAGGAAGAGAAAAATGATGACTGGAAGAAGTACATGAGCACCAAAGGGAACCAGAAACCCTGGAAAGCCAGAAATATTTGCATTGGAAAGAGGAGGGAGGAGCTCGCGAGTTTGAGGAAGGCTGGTGGAGGTCTCACGACGTCGTGGGCTGAAACAGCCGACCTTCTTCTTAATGAGTTCTTCCCTCCGGATGATGGGGTCCCGGCCCCTGAAGTGCAGGAATTGTTTTTGGACGTGAATGATCGAGAGTATGAATGGAATGAAATAAGTATGGCTGTGAAGAAAATGAATATGAGGAAATCCCCGGGTATGGATGGTATTATGAATGAAATGATTCTGAGAGTACATCGAGCAATTCCTGGATTTATGAAAGAGATGTATGATTCTTGCCTGCGTGAAAGTTATTTCCCGAGTGAATGGAAGAGAGCAAAAGTGGTTGTTTTACTAAAAAGTGTGGACAAGGATAAAGCTTCCCCCAGGTCCTACAGACCAATAAGTCTGTTGCCGGGCCTGGGAAAAGTGCTAGAGCGAATGATGGTAGAGAGGTTGATGAAGATAGTGAAAGGAAGATGGAGTGAATATCAGTATGGGTTTAGAAACGGTAGGTCGTGTGAGGATGCTTGGAATAAAATGAAAGAGAGTGTGAACGCATCAGAGCATAAGTACGTCTGCGGTGTGTTTGTGGACTTCAAGGGGGCCTTTGATAATCTCTTATGGAGAACAATCATGGCAACCTTGGAGGAGTATGGATGTGGTGGCATGGATCTGGAAATGTGGAAAAGCTATTTTACGGATAGGAGGGTGTGCATGAAGAATAGTATGGAAGAAGTATGGAAGCAGGTTTCCAGAGGGTGCCCCCAAGGTTCTATTGGAGGTCCAATACTCTGGAACCTAAGTATGAATGGAATGTTGATTGAGCTGGCTGGAAGTGGTGTAAGTGTGTGTGCATTTGCGGATGATATTGCGATACTGGCTGAAGGAAACACGAGGAAAGAGGTTGAGAGTGTCATTAATGAGAAAATGGAAATCGTATATAAATGGGGGGAGAAAATGGGTGTGAGTGTCTCAGAAGAGAAAACTGTGTGCATGTTGTTAAAAGGAAAATATGTGACGAGTAAGAGAACTGTTAGAGTAAGCAAGACCATAAATGTGTATAAAAGGATAAAGTATGTGTCGTGTTTTAAATATTTAGGTGTGAATGTAACTGAGGGTATGGGCTTTGGAGAGCATGTACGAAGAATGAAAGTAAAAGTGGCCAAGGGGGTGCAAAAATTAAAGCGTGTGCTTAGAAGAGACTGGGGATTGAGGCGTGCCGCGTCGCACTTGGTGCTAAGAGGGACGTTTTTGCCCCAGGTCTCCTATTGTGCGTCTGCATGGTATGAAGTACTGAAGTATGAATATGGAAGGAATGCGTTGAATGCTGCGATGAGATATGTGATGTATGCGTGTTTGAATGTATGTAGGACAGTTTCCACGGAGGCAATGCAGGTCTTAACTGGATGGCTTCCGTGGGATTTGGAGTGCCTAAAGAGAGCAAATGTGTACAAGGTGAGAAAGGGATTAAGCATGAACGAAATGGATGTGGTAAAGAATGAGGAAGTTGAGAGTATGAGCGTGATTAAATTAGAAAGATTGGTGGATGAACGAGTATATGGAGCGGACCTTTGGGTTTGGCGCACCCACGTACCCGAGCTGGTTTGCCGGTGCCGAGGTGGCAAGACCTCTACCGGCACTCATACCAGAGGCTAAACGGTACCACGGGCGGCCGGGAGGCCCGCGGGGGGGACTACCTCCGCCCCATCCCGGTCACTGGGTTTGGACTCGTGGTGGCAGTGGTTACAGCCCATATCGCTCAGGGCTAGAGGTCGGGGTTGAGTGAAAGGCTCCTTGGGTGCTCTGCACCATCGGAGTCTGGAACTCTTCTCTGGCCTCGACGTGTGAGTTGCGGTCTCAACTCGGGGAGCGGCCTGCTTAGCCGTTAGGGATTGGATGGGTCCCGGCCCCCACAGAGGGTTCCCTGCGGCCTTGCTAGCCAAGGGGAGAATCGGTAGTCGCGGCGAAGCTAAGGGTGCGGTTTGGGGTGAAATGCATTGTGCATTCCTCCATGCTCAAGGTGGAGCCGCGACGCGTTGGCCGAGCGTATCTCGGCCCCGCGCCCCATGGGGGGCCGTGTGGGTGAGCACAAGCAGGAACCGCACGTTAAATCATTTTTTTGGTTTTAGTTAGGATAGAATTAGCTCTGGCACTCTGTGACCACTTACCCCCGTGGGTAACGCCGTAATTATCTCGCGCGGTCGCCTCGTCGGCTCGTGGCGGCTGGGAACTGCAAGCGCGTAAGCGCGGGCGGAACTCGGCTGCTGGGGGTCGACGGCGCGATAGTAGGCCTCTCCGATCTAGTCTTCTTTCCTTCCTTCTTTTCTTCCACCTCGCGTGGCTTGCTCTCTGCGCCTTGGCTCTTGTCAGGGTGTGGGGGGCATTTTCACGTTGGGGACTTTTCGAGATCGAAAGCAATGCGTGTGGAATCAAAAAGCAATGCGTGTCAGTTGATACTTAGTCTTAGATTCACTTGCGTCCGTAAGACGAGCCGACCATTAGGGTCGGCAAGTCACGTTAGGAACTTTTCCAAATTCCGAAAAGCAATGCGTGTCGATTGGCAAAATAGATTTTAGCTTCACTAGCATCCATAAGAAGAGCCGGCCATTAGGGCCGGCAAGTCACGTTAAGAACTTTTTCAAATTTTTCATTTGAGAAAGCAATGCGTATCAACTGACAACTAATTCATAGCCGGCCATTAGGGCCGGCAAGTCGCGTTAGGGACTTTTTCATATTTTCCACGCGCCCCACGAGTAGAATCACCCCGCGAATATAAACTCAACTTCCTCTCAACTTCCTCTCTCTCTTTTCTATACTCTCACACACACATACACACTCACAACAAACACAAAAGACGATGCAGGCCGCGCATCTGGGCCAGTTTCGCTGTTTCAGCGTAGGGTGAGACCAGGTAACTTTGCCGGCATCGTTTACATACACACACACAAACAATCCAACCAACTAACCACACGATACAGGCCGCGCATCTGGGACAGTTTCGCTGTTTCAGCGTTAGGGCGAGACCAGGTAACTATGCCGGTATCACACACTTACACTTACAAACAGTCATACACGATGCAGGCCGCGCACTTGGGCCAGTTTCGCTGTCACAGCGTTAGGGTGAGACCAGGTAACTTTGCCGGCATCAATCACGAACACACATACTAACACTTTTCGATGCAGGCCGCGCACTTGGGCCAGTTTCGCTGTCACAGCGTTAGGGTGAAACCAAGTAACTTGCGCGGACCATGTAGGTTCACGACTTCACAGTCGCTAGGAGGCGGAGCCGTAAGCCCCGTGTAAAACCAGAGGCACCTCCTGGGCCGCGTGATAGTTTGGGAGCCCGGGCCGTCAGTTAGCCAGGCAGTTAGGCTGCTCCGTAACAGCACGTGTAAAAGCTTCGTCGCCGGAGCACTTGGTTGGCTACCCATGGGGACGTGTAACGGCACGGAGTGCTGCCGCGGCTGCTGAAAGTTCCGCTCTCTCTTTTGTTCGCGCTTTTTGGCGCATGGTAACCGTGCAGGCGTCCACCCAGTGGGAAACAAACTCGTCCTAAATTAAGGCTTCTAACACATATGCTTATTCCTGCAGGTAAAAACTCAAAATCACAATGCCAGGTCCACAAAAGAATAACGTTGCTGAGGTGCAGCCAGAGGAGAGGTCCCCAACCACTCCAGGGAATCCCCTCGTCGCCGAGTCGGGCCGTCTTCTGACCGGTGCGAGGGAAGACCTTGAGCATCCCTCAGTCAGGACCTGGCCGGTTAGGGGCGGTGGTGGGCTACGACGGCCTGGGGAAGGTGAAGTCGGCCTCCGAGCCGTGTCTGTTAGATTAGTTCGTGACGAGCGCATCGAAAAGATGGCACGGAAGATAGTAGAGGTCGAGGAGCCGGGCTCCAAAAACGAGATTAGGTTCTTGCAAATAAATGCGGGAGGGGGGCAGTTAGTAAACGCCGAAATTTGCGAATTAATAGCGTCAAAAAAGATAGACATAGTTCTGGCTCAGGAGCCATACTCGAAAGTTAACAAAGGGTCGCGTTATTTCACAGGCCTTAGACGTGCAAGTCGGGCAATATGTCTAAAGAGCGCAGGCACAAAGACGGCTCCTAAAGCCTTCGTAGCCGTGCCAAACCCCGACTTGCACGCCTTCTTCGTCTCAGCGTTAAGCACCCAACACTGCGTTGTTGCCGAGGTGCAAACGCCTAGCGTCACGTTTTTCGCCGTTTCAATGTACTTTCAATTCTGCGACGATATTGAAGTACACCTCGGGCAACTAGTATTAGAGAAACTCAGAGGTCAAAAGGTAGTAATAGGCATTGACGCAAACGCGGAATCCTCGCTTTGGTCCCCTCGTGGGACAAACGAGAAAGGAGAGAAGCTCGAGCGACTAATCGCGGCTTTCGGTCTCCACGTAGTAAACGACAGAACCCAACCTCCGACCTTCGAAGAGAGGGGAGTTTCGTCCTACATCGACGTGACTCTCGTCTCGGGGTCCATGATCGCGGAGGTACAGTCCTGGAAAGTGAAACGGGACTGGACTTCCAGCGACCATAACGCGATAGTCTTTAAAATCACTACCGTAGCCCAAACGGATCGAGTGGACTCCAGCCGATTCAACATCAGACGAGCTGACTGGGGCCTGCTCGACTCTACGATCAAGGAGTTGTCTGTTTCCCACCTTGACCACATTGTCTTGGATAGTGCAGAGGAGGTCGAGCGAATGGCCGATGCTCTCCAGAAAGTTCTGTACGAAGCGTGCGAAACCGCCATACCGCGTAGGCGCCGTATCCGGAAAAATAACCCCTGGTGGACTCGAGAACTTACCGACAAAAAGTCCAAGCTCTACAGCGCTAGGCGTAGAATGCAGCAACAGTGGAGCCTCCCTGGACACAGTTTGCGAAAAGCAGAATATCGGGCTCTCTTGCGCGATTACTGCCGATCGGTGAAAGGGGCCAAGGTCGGCAGCTGGCAAGAAGTCGTCACAGTGCGCGGAAATGAGGAGCCATGGGGGGTAGTCTATAAGCAGCTCAGAGGCAAGCTGCAAAACGAAAGAACCCTCAGTTCCGTTCGGTGTGGGGATACGGAGTCAATGTCGATGTTGGAGACGGCCAACCGTCTGCTTGAGGTGCACGTCCCAGACGATACACCTTCCAACGAAACCCCCGAGCAGGCACAGATTAGAGAATCAATAAACTCACCGCCCGAGACCGAAGATGCCGCACCCTTCGAGCAATGGGAGATAGCTCTCATTTTCGCATCCCTCAAAAACAACAAAGCTCCCGGCTTCGACCTTCTTGAAGTCAGAGTCTTAAAGGCTGCCATCAAAGCCATTCCTCATCACTTCCTGCGGCTCTTCAACGCCTGCCTAGAGCACGGCGTCTTCCCCCGAGCCTGGAAACAGGCTTCCCTCATTTTCCTCCCAAAAGGAGGCAAAGATAGTAGCGACTCGAAATCGTACCGACCCATCAGTCTCCTCCCGGTTACAGGTAAACTCTACGAGCGGTTAGTAAAAAGGAGACTATCCGATACAGCGCTAGGACCAGACATGATCTCCGACAGGCAGTTCGGCTTCAGGGCTGGCATGTCTACTGAAGACGCGATCATCGAACTGCGCAGACTTACAGCCGCTTCCCCTAAGAAGCAGGTTGCTGCGCTTCTTTTCGATGTTAAAGGCGCCTTTAACTGCATTTGGCGTCCGGCCATCCTCCAAAGCCTCAAAGAGAAAGATTGTCCCAAAAATGTATACAAACTTCTCGTTAGCTACTTTGAAGATAGGCAGGCTCAGGTAGTTTGGGGGACAAATCAAGTCTCCAAGCATGCAACTAGGGGCTGTCCGCAGGGTTCGGTTTTAGGACCCTCGGGCTGGAACCTTGGATACGATCCGCTGCTCCGCAGCCTCGAGCAAGATGTAGTGACAGAGGGAGGCGGAAAACTCCCAATAAACTTCGTCGCGTATGCGGATGACTTGGCCGTACTAGTCGAAGGGGACTCTAGGGCGGAAATAGAAAAAGTAGGAAAGGCGGTCGTAAAGCATATCGTCGAAAAATGCTCGGCTATAAAATTGGAGGTTTCGGAATCTAAGACGGTAGGGATCTTCGTTAAAAAACCTAAGGTAGTAGGTTCAAAAACGGTAAAAATAAACCGGAAAGACTACCGTAAGGGAGGAGCGCGAAATCCGAAAATAGAGTTGGGCGGGAAATCGATCAGTTTTGAACAGTCGGTACGTTATCTTGGCGTGCATTTCGATGCAAACTTGGGCATTAGCGCCCACTGCAAATATCTTAGGGAAAAGTTAGTACCGCTCTTTATCGACTTGCGTAAACTGGCACAATGCCAGTGGGGTCTGGGACACAAGGCGTTGGAGACGATATACAAGGGTGTATTCGTCCCAACGGTTTGTTACGCGTCCGCGGCGTGGTACAAGGAGGGAGCGCATACCGATAGGATTCTCGAAGATCTGCACAGGCAGATCCTCATAGCTATTACACGATGTTACCGATCGACATCTTACAAGGCCGCGTGCGTACTAGCGGGAACTCTCCCGATCTGTATCCAACTTAGGGTTAGCGTGGCGAAGTATCACCTGAGAAAAGGTAAAGAGGCGGAGATAGGCGGCGTCGTAATTAGACACGACCCAGAGGGTCTAAAGGAAAATTATAATAGGGTTCTTGAGGTCGCGAATGAGATGTGGCAGGCGCGTTGGGAGGCATCGGAACAGGGGAATGCTACTCGCGAACTTTTCTTCCCAGACGTAGTTGCCAGGGTTAAAAGCGACTGGATCCGTCCAGATCACTTCACCTCGCAGGTTCTCACGGGTCACGGGTAATTTAATGAGAAACTCCACCAGCTCTCTTTGGCAAAGGCAGCGGCTTGCTTCTGTTGCGGCGAACCCGACAACAACTTACATTTCCTTTTAGAATGCCCTGCCTTCGATGAATTCCGCGATGAGCTGATAACTCCGGTTTCGGGTGGGCTTGAGGCGCCGGTAGCCACGCTAATGTTAGTATCTTCCCCAGAAGGGTTCGCGTCTTTGAAAGAATACAGTAGAGTAGCGTTCGAATGTAAGAGGCAATTGGAAAATGCCCTTACGGAATCCGACGAAGGATTAAGCAGTGAGAGTGAGGAATAGAGTGACTGAGGTGGTGGGTAAAAGGAAGAGCTGGGTGAAAGAATGTCTAAGTTAGGCAAACAAACGCGAAGTCAAAAGCATTCTTGGCTTGGCCCTCGCGAAAGTCGCGTTAGGGCTTGACTCGCGAAATAAACTCGTTCGAAACTTGGCCATCGTCCGCGTCTCACGCGTAAGGCCCCGTGGAAGGTCGCTATATGCTTTACACGCGAGTGCATGCTCGATCGTAAAAATTTGGCCGTCGACCGAATTGACCAGCTTGGGTCTACCAAAGAAAACAGTAAATTCAAGAATAAATTTGGTGTGCTTGTGCGTTACTGCAACTACAAATCACGCCTCTCGAACGAGGAGTGTAGTTAGGGCCTTTAGAACCTTCGCCTAAAACATCGTGGAGGAGATGTTGAAGGAGTCCTGTCCCCAAGCATTGTTCGCTGGCGACAAGGGCTCTGGCTGAAGGATTAGAACAGAGCCGCTCGTTTTGCATCGGCTCAAAGCAGGACTCTTGTCCTGTCCCCGAGCGCACCTTTCGAAGAAGGAGAAATCCTATGTCGATGACGGTGTATGTTTCTAAAGTATTTTTGACTAAAGTGCACACCCGTCGGGCGAAAGGGAATCCGGTTCCTATTCCGGAACCCGGCAGCGGAACCGCATACAATTCGGGCCCTCGTAAGAGTGTTCGTCGGGGTAACCCAAAGTGACCTGGAGACGCCGTCGGGAGATCCGGGAAGAGTTTTCTTTTCTGTATAAGCGTTCGAGTTCCCTGGAAACCTCTAGCAGGGAGATAGGGTTTGGAACGCGAAGAGCACCGCAGTTGCGGCGGTGTCCGGATCTTCCCCTCGGACCTTGAAAATCCAGGAGAGGGCCACGTGGAGGTGTCGCGCCGGTTCGTACCCATATCCGCAGCAGGTCTCCAAGGTAAAGAGCCTCTAGTCGATAGACTAATGTAGGTAAGGGAAGTCGGCAAATTGGATCCGTAACTTCGGAATAAGGATTGGCTCTGAGGAGCGGGGCGCGTCGGGCTTGGTCGGGAAGTGGGTCTGGCTGACGTGCCGGGCCTGGGCGAGGTGAATGACCCTCCTTCACGGGGGGGTCGGGATCCGAGCTCGGTACCGTGCCTTGGCCTCCCGCGGATCTTCCTTGCTGCGAGGCTTTTGGGGCGGTTTACGCCGTCCTGATCGTTCTCTTCGGCCGCCATTCAACGCTCAGCTCAGAACTGGCACGGACTAGGGGAATCCGACTGTCTAATTAAAACAAAGCATTGCGATGGCCCTCGCGGGTGATGACGCAATGTGATTTCTGCCCAGTGCTCTGAATGTCAACGTGAAGAAATTCAAGCAAGCGCGGGTAAACGGCGGGAGTAACTATGACTCTCTTAAAAGGGAAAGTGCATGACGGTGTCCATGCGTACAGTACCAAGAGAAAAGAAGACGGTTATAGATCCGAAGATGAAGTTTAGATGTTTGGGAAGGACCCTTCCGGCAGTAAGCAGGTCGAGTGAATGGAAATATTTAGGAATTCCATTCACGCCGGAGGGTAAATGGACTGGGAATCCTCTCCAGAACTTAATGACATCGACGGAGATACTCACGAGGGCTCCTTTGAGGCCTCAGCAACGGTTGTTCGGCTTAAGGTGTGTCGTCATACCTAGTTTATACCATCTTTTAGTCCTAGGGAGTGCAAATATCAGTCTACTTCGGAAAATGGATAAGAAAATTAGGACGACTGTAAAGAAGTGGCTTGATCTCCCAAACGACACGCCTTCTGCCTACTTCCATGCTGCAGTCCAGGATGGTGGAATTGGAATACCTTCCCTCAGATGGATGGTCCCGGTACAAAGGTTGAAGAGGCTCAAGAATCTGCCATACTACAGACCAGATCAGCCAGAATATTATCACTTGTCTAAAGAAATCAAAAATACCCTCAATAGGCTTAAAGATAAAAATGTTCAACTCATGAACAAGCTAGACGTGGATAAAAGAATGGCTGAACTTCTGTACAAAGCAGTGGATGGGAGTGCCCTGAAGGGCTCTAATACGGTTCCATCACAACATCAGTGGGTCCGAGAAGGGACTAACTTTTTGAAGGGGAGGGATTTTATAAGTCTGTGTAAGCTGAGAATAAATGCTCTACCACTTAGATGTAGGACGGCCAGAGGCAGGCCAAAAGAACGGCTCTGCAGAGCAGGTTGCCATAACCAGGAAACGCTGAATCATGTTCTGCAGCACTGCCCGAGGACGCACGAGATGAGGATTAAGAGGCACGATGCCGTGGTGAACTACATCGCAAAGTCCCTCAATGAGCAGGGCGTCGAAGTTGATTGCGAACCACACTTACAAGGACCAGCAGGTTTACGGAAGCCAGACATCGTAGCGAAGAAGGAGGATGTAGTAATCGTAGTGGATGCCATAATAGCGGCGGAGCAAGCTGATCTGAAGAGACGGTTGAAGAAGAGCAAGAGGAAGCCATCGGCCGGATGCCTGGGTTACACGATAACCATTCGGATCAGGCATAATGTCTATGAGTGATATAGATTAAAAAAAAAAAAAAAAAAAAAAAAAGCCAAATACCTCGTCATCTAATTAGTGACGCGCATGAATGGATTAACGAGATTCCCACTGTCCCTATCTACCAGTATACCTCCAGACGTTGAGCTGAGCACACGTGTTTTTCCGCGAGTCTCAGTGCTGTGCGTCTCTAGCTTTTTCCACCTACTCCACTGCCGCATTTTTACGGTTTTGGGGCTCTGGTGGTGAATACGCGTGTTTAGTGTGTTTCTGTAGTGTTTGTTTATTGCTAAAAGTGCCTGCGTCGAGTGTGAATGGATTAAATTGTGTAAAAGTGCGTGTGAAAGTTTCTGTGCCGTGGCTGCTGCGGAGGCAGCTAAGCCCCGCCCCCCTTTTTCATTCGGGGCGCGATATCTCGACTTCCGGTCTGGGGAGGGGTCTGAAATTTGTCAGGGGTGCTTCCTCACATAATTGTGAGGAACCTGCCGAATTTCGGATTTTTCGACCAACCGTTTCGCGAGCTACGGAAACGACGTCGTTTTGACAGCCGCGCGGGAGCTCCGCCCCTCGTCTGCACTTGCGGGTTAATATCTCGGCTTCCGGTCGACAGAGGGGTCCGAGATTTTTCAGGGGTGTTTCCTCACATAATTGTGGGGAACCTGCGGGGTTTCGGATTTTTCGACCGACCATTTCGCGAGTTACGGAAACGGCGTTCTTCTAACAGCCGCGCTGAAACTAATAAGAGGCTCCGCCCCCAGTCTGCACTTGCCGCTTGATATCTCGGCTTCCGGTCGACAGAGGGGTCTGAAATTTTTCAGGGGTGTTAGACTTTCGTGGCGGTGTGATCGTGTATACGCGCCCGTATAGGCGCGACCGGCTGCCTCCCTGCAAGCTGCCGGCTCTGCGTGACTGACCCCTTTTTGTTTGCCCGCCCGTAAAAAGGTAGGTGTTATTTTTACTGCGTGTGTGTTTTCGCGTGCCTGCTTGCGAGGCTTCACGTGCTGAGTGCCGCCACTGGAATGGGTGCGAAATCGCGACGAAAGAAGAAGCGTGCGTCCTCCGATGCTGCCTCCAGTAGTGGGTCCGACCCTTCTCCTGAGGCGCGGATCAGGGCGGCTGACGAGGCGGGGTCGGAGTCCGAGTCGCATGCGCATGCTAGGTGTCGCTCGCCGATTGCGAACGGGAAGCGACTAAGGGCGAAAACCCCTACGAATGCAAGTGTGAATGCGAGTGATAGCCAGAGCGAATGCGAAGAAATGGAAGTGGTGCCTGTGAGTGCCAAGCGCGGGCTGCCAGCATCCGAGTCAGCGGTGGGTCCACGGGCCAAGAAGAGGCAGCAGACTCTCTTGAGCCCACGTGTGTCTGTTGAGAGAATGAGTGCGCATGTGAATGCAAGTGTGAATAAGAATGTGCAAACGTGTGTGAATGATAGCGAGCGTGTTGGAGACATGGCGCGCATTGGGGATAAACTCCGTGAGTTTATCCTCAATGATGCGAACAAGGTCTCCAAACATGCGAGCAAGATTGTCCTGGGATGTGTGAGCGAGTATGAGCAGTTCCTCATGCGTCTCCAATGCGAGAACGCAGAACTGCGCGGCAGACTGCATGAGAGCGAGAAGCTGTGTGCGTCTGTGGTTAAGGAGTGTGCGCGTGCCCCCATGGCCCCGTACACCACGGTCGCGGCTGCCAGAGGAGTGCCTGAACAGCGTGCGACTACGAAGCCGGTGAGTGTGGCCAAGCCGAGCTACGCCCTCGTACTCAAAGGCAAGGAGAATGAGCCGAACACGGCCATTCTCAATAGGCTCAAGAGTGCGAGTGGCTGTGAGAATGTGCGTGTGAAGAATGTGCGTGAAGCCAGAAATGGTGGTGTGATTGTTGAGACCCTCAGTGAGAAAGAGAGAGAATGTCTCAAGCGTGCGGTAAGCAATGTGCGAGTGAATCTGAGTGCAAACGAGCCGCGAAAGCTCAATCCGAGAGTGATTGTGTATGACGTGCCCAACGAGATGACTGAGGAGCGCTTCCTCAGCAGCTTGTATGAGAAAAATCTGAGTGGAGTGATTGAAAGAGAGAATGTGGGAAGGGAGGTGCGTGTGGCCTCCAGACAGTCGAAACCGGGAGTTTCGGTCGGCAATGTCATTCTCGATGTTGCCGGGCGGATCCGGGATCGACTCCTGGAGGAGAAGCGTGTGTATATCGAGTGGAATGCATACCGTGTGAGCAAGTATGAAAACGTGCCGCGATGTTATGGGTGTTTCAGCTATGGGCATCTGCTACGTGAGTGCAAGGGTGAGCGTCTGTGTTATAGATGCGGAAAACCCGGGCATCGGGGTGCGGGCTGCAGGGAGCGGGAAGACTGCGGGAACTGTCGGGCCCGCGGTCTTAGTGCGACCCACTCGGCCCTCTCTCCTGAGTGCCCGGCGTATAAATGGAGATTAGAACGACTGAGAGGGAGGATAAGCTCATAAAATGGCGCATTCCCGGGAAATTCGTGTGCTTCAAGTGAATGCTCAACGGGGATACAGTGTGATGTGTGATTTAGGTGAACGACTGCTAAATGAGAGTATTGATGTGTGCCTGATCCAGGAGCCGCACTGCGTGAATGGTCGTGTGGTTGGGTTGCCGTATGGCACTAGAGTGTTTGTTAGTAAAAGTGGCAGGGCGGCTCTTGTCGTGGCGGGTGATACCATCGAGTGCCTCTCATTGGACGATTGGGATTGCGAGAATGGTGTGTGTGTATGGACGAAAGGCGTCCACGGCGAGGTTTATATGGTCTCGGTATACTGCCGTTTCGGCGAGGATATCCAGCCGTATCTGCTGAGCCTGGACAGACTGCTTGAGAGAATAGCTGGACATGAATGCATCTTGGGTATGGACGCGAATGCCTCGAGCGGTCTTTGGCACAGCAAGGATTCGACATCGAGTAGAGAAAGAGAAGCGAGAGGGCATGCTCTCGAGCGGTGGATTCTAGCGAATGAATGGGGACTGAATATCCTGAATGAACCTAGTGAGCACTACACCTTCAGCGGCCCTAGGGGGCAGAGCGACATTGATGTCACTCTGTCCAATATTCGACGACATGACTGTAAGCTTGAGTGGGAGGTCAGGTGCGAATGGGGAATAAGTGACCACAATCCCATACTCATCCGATTGTGGCACGGCGTGAACGAGGCTTCGCCTGCGGCTGTTCCTCCTCCATTAAGTTGGAGGTCTTGGAAACACGGCTATGGACGTGGCCTATATATGGATGTACTGAATGACAGAGCAGATGAGCTTGGTCTGACCTCGTTTTCAGACCTTGACTCATCACAAATGGCTCTGAAGATGACTGAATGGTTGACGAGTGCTAATGATGAGTGCATGAAGAGAGCGAAAGTGATGAGGAGAGAATGGGTTGTCTGGTGGACGGATGAACTGGAATGTATGAAAAGAGACGTGCAGCGGTGCCGAAAAAAGTACCAGCGTGCAAGATGCCGTCAAGACGAGAATGTGGCTGACCTCAAGAGTGAATATAGAAAATGCGAGAGAGAATACAAGTGTTCGATGCGTGAAGTTAAGGAGCGTGATTGGAGGGAGGCCGTTGGCAGAGATGCCAACGACGACCCCTGGGGACGCGTGTATAGAATCTGCCGCGGCAAGAATAAAAAGAGCGACCTTGCTGGGCTAAAGATGCCCGATGGATGCACGAAGACATGGATGGAGAGTGCGAGTGTCTTGATGAAAGATTTCTACCCTCGTGATGAGGGTACGAACGTGGAAAGAATGCCTGAAATGCTGAATGTGACGAACGATGGCAGAGGTGAGGAAGAGTATGAATGGAGCGAAGTCAACCTTGCCGTAGACAAACTGCGGCAAAGGAAGGCACCAGGGCTCGATGGGATCACCTCCTCCGTGATAAAGTATGCGTGGTTGGCTATCCCCATGTATATGAAGTGTATGTATGACAGATGTCTGAAAGACGGAAATTTCCCGGCAATATGGAAGAAGGCGAGGGTAGTGGTCCTGCTCAAGGGAGGCGACAGGGATAAGAAGGATCCCGGCTCGTACAGGAATATCAGCCTCCTTAGCGGGCTGGGAAATCCTCTTGAGCGCCTGATGATCGAGCGAATGATGGAACGAATGAATGGAAAATGGAATGATTGCCAATACGGCTTCCGAGAGGGGCGTTCATGCGAAGATGCATGGATGCGCTTCAAGGACTCCGTAAATAGCGTAAATTCAAAGTATGCAGTTGGAATCCTTGTCGACTTCAAGGGAGCGTTCAACAACCTTCGCTGGAGCGTCATTCTGCGCTACCTCCTTGAGTGTGGATGTGACGAGCATGAAATGAGATTATGGATGAGTTACTTTAATGAAAGATATGCGAGTCTGAGCAGCGAAATGAATGAGGTAATGGTGAAAGAGGAAAGAGGGTGCCCGCAGGGATCCATCTCGGGTCCCTATATGTGGAACCTCTGTATGAATGGACTACTAGATCGGCTGAGTGCAATGAATGAAAGGATCGTAGCATATGCCGATGACCTGATGATTGTCGCAAATGGAAACAGCAGAATGGAAATGGAGCGAATGGCCGACGAATGCATGCGCATCGTGTATGAATGGGGAAGGGAGGTTGGAGTTAGTGTGTCTGAAAAAAAGACGGTATGCATAATGTTGAAAGGTAAACTGAATGTAGACGGACGAAAGATGAGAGTCACTGTGGCTGAGGGCACTCTCTCATCCATAGGGTACGTCAAGAGTGCTAGGTATTTGGGTGTATGCATGGGTGAGCGTATGAGTTTCGCGGAGCATATAAGAGGACTTAGAACGAAAGTGATGGGAGCGATTGGAGGCTTGAGGCGTGTAATGAGGAAAGAATGGGGTGTGAAAAAGAAGACTGCGTGTACGTGGACGAAAGGACTGCTCTTGGCCGGAGTAATGTATGGGTCGAGTGTATGGTACGAGAGCATGAAATATAAGACTATGCGTGAAAGTATGAATTCGATTCAGAGGTGTGCGATGTATGCATGTCTGAGAGTCTGCAGGACTGTCTCCACGGAGGCCATGCAGGTTCTCCTTGGATGGCTCCCGTGGGACCTAGAGTGCGTGAAAAGAGCAAATGCGTTCAAGGCTCGGCGCGGCATCGGAATGAATGAGAGTGACCTAGTGACTGATGCTGAGATTGTGGAGAAGGGCGTGCGAGATGCGTGTAAGTTGATGAAAGAGAGAGTACATGAGATCTGGCAGCGCCGATGGAGTGAATCAACGAAAGGACGTGTGACGCATGAATGGATGTGTGATGTGAATTTTGCCTGTGAGAGAATGTGGTTTGAACCTAGTCTCCGTGTCGGTTATATCCTAACTGGACACGGAACACTGAATGCATGGTTGTATGATCGAGGTCTTGCGGACTCCGCCGCGTGCCCGTGTGGTGCCCCGCGTGAGGATTGGATGCATGTGTTAACTAGGTGTGATATGTATGAGAGTTTTAGGAGGCTGGATGAGATGGGTGTGCTTGAGGACGCGAATGGAAGGATGGATGTGAGTGGTGTGCTCAGTGCGAGAAGCCAGTATGAGTGTCTGTGCACGTTCATTGAGCGTGCATATCGTATGCGAGCAAGTGTGATCAGTCGAATGAATGAAGAAGAAAGACCGAATGAGTGAGTGAATGTGGAACCGCAAGGGGGGCTCTGGTCTCATCCCCTGGGTCTAGCGAACCCACGGCCCCAGCTAACCGGTGCTACCGAGCCGGGCAGAGTGCAGGATCTGCAAAGACGGAAGAGACTTATCTCGAACCTCCAACCAGGAGGCTAAATGGTACCACGGGGGTCGGGGGCCCCAGGGCTCCGATAGGCTTATCGGGACCCTGCCCGACCATGGTGTTGGACTCGTGGTGGCAGCTGGTTGATAGCCCAAAACGCGGGCGAGAGGTATGGGCGGTGACGTGCTTCGGCGCGGGCTCCGTTTTACGCTTCGACGGGTGAGCTGCGGTCTCAGCTCGGGCGCTAGCCTGCAGAGCTAGCAGGGGCATAGATGGGCCCCGCCTCATGCAGAGAGGATCACCTGGTCCTGACAAACCAGGAAGAGAAATCTGTAGACCTGACACTAGTCAGGTTGCGCTGGTTCGGGCGTGATCCCAACCCCTCGCCCATGGGGGCCGTGTGAATTAAGCCGGAAGGCAGGTGTCGCACGTTAAATCAACGAGACTCAATGTCCCTATCTACCCCCCCTCACGATCACTGGCTTGTCGCGCCGAGGGGGCCCGAGTTCAGGAGTTTGCGCAAGCGAACTCCTGTTCCGCTAAAGTGATCCAAACCCAGGAAGTAGTGGAGGATCCGGTGCTTTGGCTAGCCGACCCCACTCTCAGGAACCGATCCGCGAAAGCGGAAAGGAGACCCTGAGAAGTGTGGGAACGCGAACCGAAGCGCCGGATCGGAAGCCACCGGGCTTGACAACCCCGGGGTTCCTAGTCCCAAGCGATGAGCGCCGTCGCTTGGCCCGTAAACCTTGCACCGTCTTCAACAACCTTCGCAGGGCGTGGCGTTGGTACGTTGGCGGTGTGGGGAGCGGGGGCTCGGCTTAACCGCCCGGCCGCGAGGTGGGGTCCTCTATAAAACCCCCCAATCCTACGCTCAGGTGGGTGGCTATGGGATGAATGGCTCCTGGGTGAGGAGTCCCAAGCCCACCAACCCCCGTTGGCTGTGGCGGCTGACGGGATGTACTTGCCTTACCGGGGTAGGGCCGTATCCCCGGTGGACCGCCTGTTTCGTGCCGAGAATTGAACGCTCACCGTACGGCTTCGGCTAATATGGTGGGCGGTACGAACAAGATGACAGACAATTTAAAAACAGCCTCGGAATACGAAACGCAAAAAGGGGAGGAATCGGCGATTGAAGGATCAGGGAATGAGAGGGAGAGGAAGGATAGGAAAAACGAAGCGCCTGAGAGCAAACGTGAGACTCCTCCTGATGTTCGCTCTCGATCTGCTCTATGTGGGTCCTCTAGGCGCATCAATGGGAGCTCTTCGAGCGCTGCTTCAGGAGGGGAAAGTAAGGAGGAAGATGGGGAAGCATGGCAGCATGTTCCTCTTGGAAGGAACTTGCGAAGCAAGACGAAGAGGGGATGCAAAACGCAGGCGGGAAATGAAAAGCCGGTTAAAAGCGGACATAGGTCGAATGATGGACGCATGGACGTAGCAACGGTAAAGGCAGAATCAGAGAAAATGGATCTAGGTGAGTTGAAATTAGGTAAAAGAAGGATTGACAAGACAGCGGAGGTGAAGATGGGGGATGAGGAAAGTGAGAGTAGGAAGTATCTGAAATTATCACAAGAGAAAGAGAGGAATAGAACAGCGAAGAGAAAGGGAGGAGTTGGGAAAGCAAGGAAACGAGAGGAAAAGAGAAGGGCACTCTTGCTAAATGAAAATGAGGATGATGATGATGATGATAATGGCGAGGACTCTTTAGAGGATGACAGGAATTTAGAAGTGAGCCTGGAGAAGGAACTGGCGAATATCCGAGCGGGCCTCCGTATGCTCGTCATTGGCAGCAAAGGCCTGACGAAAGGAGAGGCCAGCAGGATATTCGCCAGGATTGAACGATATGAAAACGTAATTGTACGCATGAGTGTAGAGAATGAGAGGTTGGAAAGTACGATGAAGTTGCAGGAGGAAATGTTTAATAAAAAATTGGCAGCTATGGATGAACGAATGAATAGTATGGAGGATATGATGAAGCAAGTTTTGGACAAAATGGTTAAAAAAATAACTGAAGGTATGGCGAAGAGCATAGAAGCGAAGTGCTTGCGTGCGGATGCACCAAAACGGTTTGACCCCAGGGTGATCGTTTACGATCTCCCTTCATCGGTGACCGATGCCAACCTACTTGAGGAGCTAGCCCATAAAAACCTAGATGGTTTAGCGAGGACAGAAGTTGTGAAAGAAAAGGTGAAAATTGTGAGGAGGGAAAAGAGGGGAAATGACGCAAGAGTGGGAAACGTGATTGTGGAGCTGCCGAATGAATGGAAGGAAAAATTGTTAAAGAATGGAAGATTGTATGTTGGATGGATGTCATATAAAGTAAGAGTGTATGAGAAAGTGTTGAGGTGTCATGGATGTATGTTATTTGACCATAGAGTGAATGATTGTAAGAATGGGAAAGTGTGTTACCGATGTGGTGTGGTGGGACATCAGGCCCGGGAGTGTCGGAGCCCCGAGGTCTGCGTCAACTGCAAGCGCAGGGGTAGACCTGCGGATCACTCAGCCTTCTGGTCTGAGTGTCCTGAGTTTGTGTGGCGGCTGAATGTATTGAGAAAACGTGTAAATGGCTAGTACAAATGTAGATAATAATGATGCGAATGTAAGTGTGTGTCCCGTTGTAAATGTTATACAGTATAATTGCCAGAAATCGAGTGGGGTGATGTATGATTTGGGTGAATGGTTGCTCCGGGAGGGGATCCAATTGGGTCTCCTCCAGGAGCCGTATGTTCGGAGCGATCGTGTGTGTGGTTTGCCCTCATGGATGCGTCTGTTTAAAAGTGTATCTGGATTAGCATGTGTAATTGTTCCCGACAGCGAATGTGAGTGTATGTTAGTAGAAGTGTGTAAGTTTGATGATGCGGTGTGTGTATGGTTTAAAAATAGTGTGTGTGAAATGTATGTTGTATCGCTGTATTGTCGACCGAGTGGAAACATGAATGAATGTGTAGAGTATTTGGAGAAATTGATTAGATGTATGAATGGAAAGTGTGTGTTAATTGGTATGGATACGAATGCCACATCCGGCTTATGGCATAGCAAGGCCATGAGTCGGGCGTGGAATAGTCTGAAAAGAGGTGAGATATTGGAAGAGTGGGTGATGAATGCGAGAGTGGATGTCTTGAATGTGCCCTCCCAGGACTTCACATTTAGTGGAGCCCGAGGAGAGAGTGACATCGATGTCACTCTCCTCAAGGGAGGGCAGTATGAATGTGACTGGATGATAAAAAGCGAATGGGGAATCTCCGACCACAACCCGATTCTTATTAGAATACGGGCGTTGGTTGGGGAGACAGAAATGAATGACAATGTGTGTAAAAGATGGAATGCAAGGAAGTGTAACTGGGGCGTGTATGGGGGAATGGTCCTGTCATCCGCGGAGGACTGCGGAATTGAAAATTTCCGTAGTCTCTCTGTGGAGGATAGGATAAGCATGTTGTATGAATGGATGGAGCGAGCGAACGATGAATGCATGATTAGGCTGAAAAAAGGAATGATAAGGAAGGGATTAGTATGGTGGAATGAGGAATTAAAAGAGAAAAAACGAGAAGTAGCGAAGAAAAAGAAGAGATACCAGAAGGAGAAAAGAAGAGAGGGCGCGAATGTAAGAGAAAAATGGATAGAGTGGAAGACAAGTGTGAGTGAGTATAAAGAAATGATGAATGAAGCAAAAGAGAAAAATTGGAGGGAGTTTGTAGGAAACAAGAGTAGGGATGACGTGTGGAAGGTGATTAGTGTGTGCATGGGTAAAAGTAAGAATGAATCTCTGAGTGCTTTGAAAGTTGGTGATGGATGGACGAAAGACTGGAGTGAAAGTGTGAACGTATTATTGAATGAATTCTTCCCTCCTGATGACGGGATACCCGTCGAGGGAGGGGGAGTGAATGAAAGGCTTGTGGATGAGTTTGATGAAAATGAATTTAGTATGAATGAGTTTATGGATGCGGTGAGGTTGACGAGTGTAAGAAAGGCGCCAGGTATGGATGGTATTACGAATGAGATGATTAGATGTATGTGTAGAGTGATTCCTGAATACGTGAAATGTGTATTTGATGGTTGTTTGAGTGAGGGCCTCTTTCCACAACAGTGGAAGGAGGCCAAAGTGGTTGTGTTGTTGAAAGGGTCAGGAAAGGATAGGACCGAGCCCAGGTCATACAGACCTATAAGTCTGTTAAGTGGCCTGGGTAAGGTACTGGAGAGGATGCTAGTGGCGAGAATGATGGTGCGTATGTATGGGAAGTGGAATGAATGTCAGTTTGGATTCGTCAAGAATAAATGTACGGAGGATGCATGGGAACGAGTGAAAGAGTGTGTATCAGTGAGTGAATCTAAATATGTTGCAGGAGTATTCGTAGATTTTAAAGGTGCGTTTGACTATTTGTTGTGGCGTGTGATCTTGGAGAAGCTGGTTGTGTATGGGTGTACGGAAGCGGAAATGAAGGTATGGAGAAATTATTTTAGGAATAGGAAGGTGTGTATGTGCAATGGAATGAATGTTATTTGGAAGAATGTAAGCAGAGGTTGTCCACAGGGGTCGATCTCAGGACCACCCCTGTGGAACTTGTGTATGAATGAGCTGCTAAATGAGTTAGAAGGAATGAATTTAAAAGTAGTTGCGTATGCGGATGATTTGTTGGTGCTGATTGAAGGGAATGTAAGGGCTATGATTGAGAGTAGAATGAGTGAAGCGATGAGTGTAGTGTACGAATGGGGAAGTAGGTCTGGTGTGGAAGTGTCCGAGAAGAAAACGGTTTGTATGATGCTTAAAGGTGGATTGAACATGAGTCAGAGAGTAGTACGTGTGAGTGTAGATGAACGAGAGGTAGGAGTGTTGAGATTTGTGAATGACGTGAAGTATCTGGGTGTAAATATGAGTGTGGGTATGAATTTTCAGGTGCATATAGATAGATTGAGAGAACGTGTGTGGAAAGAGATAGGCATGATGAGAAGAGTAATGAGGAAAGACTGGGGAATGAAAAAGAGGGCTGTGAAAATGTATGTAACTGGAATGATTGTGCCGATTGTTATGTATGGAGCGAGTGTGTGGAGTGGTGAATTGCGGAAAAAGAAAGTGCGTGAAGAATTAAATAGATGTCAGAGGTGTGTGTTGTATGCGAGTGTGAGAGTGTGTAAAACGGTCTCCACGGGGGCGATGCAAGTGATTGCGGGGTCGCTTCCGTGGGACCTGGAATGCCTAAAACAGAGTGCCTGCTACAAAGTACGTAAGGGTTTGAGTATGAGTGAGAATGATTTAGTCACGAATGATGAATTGGAAGGTATGGATGTTTTTGCGAGAAAGAAGAGAGTTGAGGATGCGGCGTATGAGGAATGGCAAAGGAGATGGGATGCAAGTGCGAATGGACGGGTAACGTATGAATGGATTAAGGATGTGCGGCTCTCAGCCAGGAGAGATTATTTCGATCCTGGTCTGAGGGTCTGCTATATGTTGACTGGGCACGGGAGTCTCAATGCGTTCCTCCACCAGAGGAACCTACATGAGACTCCCGAATGTATGTGTGGAGCTGCGAGAGAGGACTGGGTGCATGTGTTGTGTGAGTGCGATATGTATGCTGGATTTAGAAACTTAGATAGTATGGGTATTGCTTGGGATGGGAATAAATGGGATGTGAGTGGGGTTCTGAAAGATAAGGTTAAGTATGACTGTCTGTGTGAGTATGTTGAGCGTGCGTATAGAATGAGAGATTCGGTGAAGGCGAGATTAGACGAAGAAGTGATGAATGATGAAGACATGAATGAAATCGATATGAATGAAGTGTGAATGTGTAAAGAAAGAATGAATGCATCTGATTGTTGTTAAAGTTGTTTGTTTTGTTATTTATTATCTGTTTGCGTTGCTATGTTATGTTGTTTATTGTTATAGTTGTTATGTATGGAAAGGTGATTGTTGATTTATCGCAGGGGGGTTCTTAACCTTTGGGGGTGGCGATCCCACGAACCCGAGCTGGCTTGCCGGTGCCGAGGTGGCAAGACCTCTACCGGCCCTCATACCAGAGGCTAAACGGTACCACGGGCGGCCGGGAGGCCCGCGGGGGGGACTACGTCCGCCCCGCCCCGGTCACTGGGTTTGGACTCGTGGTGGCAGTGGTTAATAGCCCACATCGCTTAGGGCTAGAGGCTGGGGTTGAGTGAAAGGCTCCTTGGGTGCTCTGCACCATCGGAGTCTGGAACTCTTCCCTGGCCTCGACGTGTGAGTTGCGGTCTCAACTCGGGGAGCGGCCCGCTTAGCCGTTAGGGATTGGATGGGTCCCGGCCCCCACCGAGGGTTCCCTGCGGCCTTGCCAGCCAAAGGGAGAATCGGTAGTCGTGGTGAAGCTGAGGGTGCGGTTTCGGGTGAAATGTCTTGTGCATTCCTCCTTAAACCGTGCTCGAGGTGGAGCCGCGACGCGTTGGCCGAGCGTATCTCGGCCCCGCGCCCCATGGGGGGCCGTGTGGGAAAGCCTCTGGCAGAGCCCGCACGTAAAACAACGGACAAATGTCCCTATCTACCATGGATGAGAATGAGATGGATTTGGATGATAAACATGAGGATGAAACGAATTATGGAAACCTAGAGAAGGAATTGGCTAATGTGAGAGAATTGGTGAGGAAAGTATTGGTAATAAATAAAAAGGTGCCAAAAACGGAAGCTGCGGCTGTGTATAGATGTATGGAAAGATATGAGAGGATTATAATGAGAATGAGTGTTGAGAAGGAACGACTAGAAATGAAAATGGATGAACGGGAGAAGGCCATGGAGAAAAGGATGTTGGAAATGGAAAAGAGGATCGAGCGGTTTGAGTTTGGATTGGAGGACAAGATGATGGGAATGGTAGGTAAGATGGAGGAACAGTTGAATAGTATGTGTGACAGGGTGTCGGAAAAAATACACTCCAGTGTAAATGAGGCTGATGCCGGGGGGCGTGCCCAACCCGGTGCAGCTAAACTAGCTGATCGTGCGAAGAGCTACGCTCTTATCCTCAGAGGCGATAAGGAAAAAATGACGAGCATGGAGGTGAAGCGGAGAATGGTAGAGAGTGTTGGAGGCGAGGCGAATGTGAGCATAAGGACAATGAGAAGTGGCGGAGTAGTGGTTGAGGCAGCGACGGAGGAGGATCTTAAGAGACTGACAAACTGTCCCCTGGGGGATGCCGGCTTGCGTGTTGACACACCAAGAAGGTTCGACCCCAGGGTGATCATTTATGATCTTCCTTCGTCGTTGGCTGACGCCACCCTCCTTGAAGAACTGACAAAAAAGAATTTGGATGGATTGTTTAAGGCAGATGAAATGAAGGATAAAATAAAAATAATTAGAAAGGAACAGAGAGGAAAGGAGGCAAAAGTAATGAATGCCGTGGTTGAATTGCCGAATGAATGTAAGGAGAGATTGTTAAAGAATGGAAGAGTGTATGTGGGATGGATGTCCTATAAGGTAAAAGTGTGTGAGAAAGTTTTAAGATGTAATGGATGTATGTTATTTGGTCACAAAGCGAGCCATTGCAAGAACAAGAGAGTATGTTACAGGTGTGGAATGACTGGACACCAGGCTCGGGAGTGTCGGGGCCCCGAGACCTGTGTTAACTGCAAAAGTAGGGGCAGGCCCGCGGACCACTCGTCCTTCTCGACAGGGTGTCCCGAGTATGTATGGCGGCTGAATGAGTTTAGAAAACGCGTAAATGGCTAGTCTGAACGTTGAAAATAATGGTGTGTGGGTGTGAATGTGAGTGCGTCTCCGATTGTGAGCGGGAGTGTGAATGTAATTCAGTATAATTGCCAAAAATCGAGTGGAGTAATGCATGATTTAGGTGAATGGTTGCTCCGGGAGAGGATCCAAGTGGGTCTTCTCCAGGAGCCGTATGTTCAGAATGAGCGTGTATGTGGCCTGCCTGCATGGATGCGTATGTTCAAGAGTGCATCTGGATCAGCATGTGTGATTGTCCCAGATAGTGAATGTGAGTGTATGTTGGTTGAAGAGTGTAAATTTGATGATGCTGTATGTGTATGGTTTAAGAATAGCGTGTGTGAAATGTATGTGGTGTCTCGGTATTGTCGGCCGAGTGGGAATATGCGCGAATGTATAGAGTACCTGGATAGATTGAATAGATGTATGAATGGAAAGTGTGTGTTGATTGGCATGGATGCGAATGCCACGTCTGCCCTATGGCACAGCAAGGCCATGGGCCGGGCGTGGAATAGTAAGAAGAGGGGCGAAATTTTAGAAGAATGGGTGATGCAAACGAGAATGGAAGTGTTGAATGTGCCCTCCCAGAGCTTCACATTTAGTGGAGCTCGAGGGGAGAGTGACATTGATGTCACTCTCCTCAAGGGGGGGCAGTATGAATATGAATGGATGGTCAAGAGTGAATGGGGGATCTCCGACCACAACCCGATTCTGATAAGAATGCGGTCGATGGTCGGTGAGACGGTGATAGATGAAAACATATGCAAGAGATGGGATGCGAGAAAGTGTGAATGGGGTGTGTACGGAGGTATGGTTATGTCCTCTGCGGAAGCCTACGGACTTGAAAATTTTCGTGGGCTTGCAGTGGAGGATAGGATGGCCATGCTGTATGAATGGATGGAGCATGCTAATGACGAATGTATGACTAGGCTAAAAAAAGGATTGCTAAGAAATGGATTGGTGTGGTGGAATAAGGATGTAGAAAGTAAAAAGCGTGAGGTGAAGAGAAAGAAAAAGAAGTACCAGAAGGAAAAGAAGAGAGAGGGTGTGAATGTAAGGGAGAGATGGATCGAATGGAAAAGATGTGTGAGCGAGTATAAAGAGATTATGAGAGAAACGAAGGAGAAAAATTGCAGAGACTTTGTGGGAGAGAAGAGTAGGGATGATGTGTGGCGTTTGATTAGTGTATGCATGGGGAAGAGTAGAAAGGACTGTTTGAGTGCTCTGAAAGTTGGAGATGCATGGACAAAAGACTGGACTGAAAGTGTGAATGTGCTGCTGAGTGAGTTCTTTCCCCCCGATGACGGAGTGCCCGTCGAAGTGGGGGAAAGAAACGAGAGAGTTATGAATTACTATAGTGAGAATGAATTTAGTATGAATGAGCTTATGAGTGCAGTAAGATTGATGAGTGTTAGGAAAGCGCCGGGTATGGATGGTATAACAAATGAAATGATAAGGTGTGTCTGTAGAGTGATTCCTGAATATTTGAAAAGTGTGTTTGATGGATGTTTGAGTGAGGGCCTCTTTCCACAACGGTGGAAGGAGGCCAAAGTGGTTGTGTTATTGAAAGGGCCCGAAAAGGACAGGACCGAGCCCAGGTCGTACAGGCCAATAAGCCTGCTAAGCGGCCTGGGTAAGGTCCTGGAGCGAATGTTGGTGGCGAGAATGATGGCACGCATGGATGAGAGACGCAACGAGTGGCAGTTTGGTTTTACAAAGAATAAATGCACTGAGGATGCATGGGAAAGAATGAAAGAGTGTGTGTCTGCTAGCGAGTTTAAGTATGTAGCGGGAGTGTTTGTGGATTTTAAGGGTGCATTTGATAATTTGTTGTGGCGAGTAATTCTCGATAGATTGAGTGTGTATGGATGTCCGGATGTTGAATTAAAAGTGTGGAGAAATTATTTCCAGGATAGAAGGGTGTGCATGTGTAATGGCTTGGATGTTATCTGGAAGGATGTTAGTAGAGGTTGTCCACAGGGGTCGATCTCAGGACCACCCCTGTGGAACCTATGTATGAATGAGTTGCTGAATGATTTAGAAAGGATGAATTTGAAGATTGTGGCGTATGCTGATGATTTGCTAGTGATGGTTGAGAGTAATCTGAGGAGAGTTATTGAGCAGAGAATGAGTGAGGCTATGAGTGTGGTGTATGAATGGGGCAGTAAAACAGGTGTGGAAGTGAGTGCGAAGAAGACGGTGTGTATGATGTTGAAGGATAAGCTGGATATGAGGAACAGAGTGGTTCGTGTGAATGTGGATGGACAGGAGGTTGGAGCGTTAAGATTTATAGAGAGTGTTAAGTATTTGGGAGTGAATGTGAGTATGGGTATGAGTTTTCAGGTGCATGTGGATGGATTGAGAGAGCGTGTGGTGAAATCGATAAGGCTGATGAAAAGAGTAATGAGAAAGGACTGGGGAATGAGAAAAAAGGCTGTGAAGGTATATGTTAAAGGAATGATTGTGCCGATGATTATGTATGGAGCGAGTGTGTGGAGTGGTGAGCTGAGAAAGAAGAAAGTGTGTGAAGAGTTGAATAGATGCCAGAGGTATGTGCTGTATGCGAGTGTGAGAGTGTGTAGGACGGTCTCCACGGAGGCGATGCAGGTAATTGCCGGCTCCCTTCCGTGGGACCTAGAATGTCTAAGGCTGAGTGCATTGTACAAGGTGCGAAAGGATCTGAGTATGAATGAGTATGACTTGGTGACGAATGAGGAGCTGGAAGGTATGAATGTGTTTGAAAGGAAGGAGCGAGTGGAAAATGCAGCGTATGAAAAATGGCAAAGGAGATGGGATGAAAGCACGAAAGGGAGAGTGACGTATGAATGGATGAAGGATGTGAGACTCTCGGGCAGGAGAGATTACTTCGATCCTAGCCTGAGAGTTTGCTACCTGCTGACTGGGCACGGGAGTCTCAATGCGTTTCTTTTTGAAAGGAACCTGCATGAGACTCCCGAATGTTTGTGTGGGGCTGAAAGAGAGGATTGGTTGCATGTTTTGTGTGAATGTACGATGTATGCTGCGTTTAGAGACTTGGATGGTATGGGCATTGTTTGGAATGGGGTAAAATGGGATGTGAGTGGAGTTTTGAGTAAAAAAGAAAGGTACGACTGTCTGTGTGTGTTTACTGAGCGTGCGTTCAAAATGAGGGATTCCGTGAGGGCGAGGGTGAATGCGGAAGAGGAAGAGTTGCATGAAGAAGAATTAATCGAAGATAGTATGAATGAAGATTGAATGACTTAAGTATGAGTTGCATGAGTAGGAGTGTGTTGTAAATAGTT
The DNA here is from genome assembly GCF_009193385.2 of Nasonia vitripennis. Taxonomy (NCBI): domain Eukaryota; kingdom Metazoa; phylum Arthropoda; class Insecta; order Hymenoptera; family Pteromalidae; genus Nasonia; species Nasonia vitripennis. Next base: position 14,760,511 of record NC_045761.1, on the reverse strand, counting down.
CGTGTTGTTTTATTTATAAGTTAAGTTGCATGTTTTATTAATTGTTTGTTTTGCATGGTTGAATTGTTATTTAAGTCGTTATGGTTATTTTTTATATTTCGTTAAGATGTTTATTTTGTTATGTTGTTTGTCATTACACGTTGTTATGATAAGCATGCTTGAGTTGTTATCGCAGGGGGTCGGCCTGGCATCCGTGCTCGGCTGACCTTTGGGGGTGGCGATCCCACGAACCCGAGCTGGCTTGCCGGTGCCGAGGTGGCAAGACCTCTACCGGCCCTCATACCAGAGGCTAAACGGTACCACGGGCGGCCGGGAGGCCCGCGGGGGGGACTACGTCCGCCCCGCCCCGGTCACTGGGTTTGGACTCGTGGTGGCAGTGGTTAATAGCCCACATCGCTTAGGGCTAGAGGCTGGGGTTGAGTGAAAGGCTCCTTGGGTGCTCTGCACCATCGGAGTCTGGAACTCTTCCCTGGCCTCGACGTGTGAGTTGCGGTCTCAACTCGGGGAGCGGCCCGCTTAGCCGTTAGGGATTGGATGGGTCCCGGCCCCCACCGAGGGTTCCCTGCGGCCTTGCCAGCCAAAGGGAGAATCGGTAGTCGTGGTGAAGCTGAGGGTGCGGTTTCGGGTGAAATGTCTTGTGCATTCCTCCTTAAACCGTGCTCGAGGTGGAGCCGCGACGCGTTGGCCAAGCGTATCTCGGCCCCGCGCCCCATGGGGGGCCGTGTGGGAAAGCCTCTGGCAGAGCCCGCACGTAAAACAACGGACAAATGTCCCTATCTACCTAGTCTCCGTGTCGGTTATTTCCTCACTGGACACGGAACACTGAATGCATGGTTGTATGATCGAGGTCTTGCGGACTCCGCCGCGTGCCCGTGTGGTGCCCCGCGTGAGGATTGGATGCATGTGTTAACTAGGTGTGATATGTATGAGAGTTTTAGGAGGCTGGATGAGATGGGTGTGCTTGAGGACGCGAATGGAAGGATGGATGTGAGTGGTGTGCTCAGTGCGAGAAGCCAGTATGAGTGTCTGTGCACGTTCATTGAGCGTGCATATCGTATGCGAGCAAGTGTGATCAGTCGAATGAATGAAGAAGAAAGACCGAATGAGTGAGTGAATGTGGAACCGCAAGGGGGGCTCTGGTCTCATCCCCTGGGTCTAGCGAACCCACGGCCCCAGCTAACCGGTGCTACCGAGCCGGGCAGAGTGCAGGATCTGCAAAGACGGAAGAGACTTATCTCGAACCTCCAACCAGGAGGCTAAATGGTACCACGGGGGTCGGGGGCCCCAGGGCTCCGATAGGCTTATCGGGACCCTGCCCGACCATGGTGTTGGACTCGTGGTGGCAGCTGGTTGATAGCCCAAAACGCGGGCGAGAGGTATGGGCGGTGACGTGCTTCGGCGCGGGCTCCGTTTTACGCCTCGACGGGTGAGCTGCGGTCTCAGCTCGGGCGCTAGCCTGCAGAGCTAGCAGGGGCATAGATGGGCCCCGCCTCATGCAGAGAGGATCACCTGGTCCTGACAAACCAGGAAGAGAAATCTGTAGACCTGACACTAGTCAGGTTGCGCTGGTTCGGGCGTGATCCCAACCCCTCGCCCATGGGGGCCGTGTGAATTAAGCCGGAAGGCAGGTGTCGCACGTTAAATCAACGAGACTCAATGTCCCTATCTACCATCTAGCGAACCGGTTGGTTGAAGTACTCAAGGCAACAGTTCTTGTTGCAGGGTATGGATCCTTCTGGAAGTGCCAGTGATACAGCGTCTACGTCGCGCTAGGTATCAACATCTCTCCCACAAGTTGGGGGGCCCCTTTCTAAAGTGAAGATTGGGCCGCGAGATGGCCAATAGTATCACGGCTAAGTTCGAACGCGCAAAGATGGGGCAGTGAAATCACCTTATGAGAACAGGACAAGATTCCCCTGTATGTGTCAGAGCTGCAGGCTCGGTATTGTATAGCATAAAGGATTACTTGGTGGTATTAGCAAATACGAATTTTCGGGAGCGCTGAGGGTTCTCCCGGGGAAGCGCTCCCTAAAAGAAGTGTGGAAGGAAAAATTTTTTCCTGCAGAAGCACTCTCGACTCTCGATGATCGGTAGATCTGTTGTTATGCCGTATCGAGCTTGTATGCCTGGGTCAAGGGCCCGACTCAGGTTGCGAGCCCGGTGGCTCAATTGTACACGAACCCGCCCGTTCGAACACCTCAACCGTTGATATACGTGAGCCTCCTTTGGGTAAGTGCTACGACAATCAGCGGTTTTCGAAAGCGAATCTGGCGGCCCAAACTCCCGTGCGCCTCTTGAGGCGTACGTATTCCCTTCCTTCCTTGCGCTCCTAAACGCCCGCGTAACTCCAGTGAGTAACGTGTGGTTTCTTCTAGGCCGGGTAGGAATTTATTAGGTGATAGGTTTTAGTTAGGATAGAATTAGCTCTGGCACTCTGTGACCACTTACCCCCGTGGGTAACGCCGTAATTATCTCGCGCGGTCGCCTCGTCGGCTCGTGGCGGCTGGGAACTGCAAGCGCGTAAGCGCGAGCGGAACTCGGCTGCTGGGGGTCGACGGCGCGATTGTAGGCCTCTCCGATCTAGTCTTCTTTCCTTCCTTCTTTTCTTCCACCTCGCGTGGCTTGCTCTCTGCACCTTGGCTCTTGTCAGGGTTTAGGGGGCATTTTCACGTTGGGGACTTTTCGAGATAGAAAGCAATGCGTGTGGAATCAAAAAGCAAATGCGTGTGGAATCAAAAAGCAATGCGTGTGGAATCAAAAAGCAATGCGTGTGGAATCTAAAAGCAATGCGTGTGGAATCAAAAAGCAATGCGTGTCAGTTGATACTAAGTCTTAGATTCACTTGCGTCCGTAAGACGAGCCGACCATTAGGGTCGGCAAGTCACGTTAGGAACTTTTCCAAATCCCGAAAAGCAATGCGTGTCGATTGGCAAAATAGATTTTAGCTTCACCAGCATCCATAAGACGAGCCGGCCATTAGGGCCGGCAAGTCACGTTAAGGACTTTTTCAAATTTTTCATTTGAGAAAGCAATGCGTATCAACTGACAACTAAATCATAGCCGGCCATTAGGGCCGGCAAGTCACGTTAGGGACTTTTTCATATTTTCCACGCGCCCCAAGAGTAGAATCACCCCGCGAATATAAACTCAACTTCCTCTCAACTTCCTCTCTCTCTTTTCTATACTCTCACACACACATACACACCCACAACAAACACAAAAACACGATGCAGGCCGCGCATCTGGGCCAGTTTCGCTGTCACAGCGTTAGGGTGAGACCAGGTAACTTTGCCGGCATCAATCACGAACACACATACTTACACTTTTCGATGCAGGCCGCGCACTTGGGCCAGTTTCGCTGTCACAGCGTTAGGGTGAGACCAAGTATCTTTGCCGGCATAAAATAACTCCTTTTCTTAACTAAGACAACTTCTCTTCTCTTCTCCTCTAAACTTAGCTAAATCAGGCACGTGAGAGAGCGCTCTCCTGCCACCTGCGCACTCTAATATTAATTCGAAAAGGGATTCGCGATCCTCTAGCTCAAGGCAGCCTGAGAAAGCCAGGTTCGACGCCTGTTTCCCCGTGACAGGCACCTAGAACTCTTAGCAACTAATGTGTCTTCCATAAGTCCGCGTGCGTGACCCCATAGGTACCGCTATGTTGCACTGAAAATCATCTCGCGAAATAAGAGCTCGTCGTGCTCATGCGTTGCGTTGTCTTCCCTAAGTTATCTAGCTTGGGCCGATGGAGGGCTAGCCTTCTCGGTCTTACAGTGCAACTAGCAAAGGCTTACATAGCAATCTCAGGTACTCTTTAAGTCGAAAACTCTAGTCGCATCTGGCCTGTCACGGGAAGAAATAGAATACATGAATTAAAGCCACGCGCCGCGTATCGTGCAGGGATGGGTAAACAGTCTGCGCGGACCATGTAGCTTCACGACTTCACAGTCGCTAGGAGGCGGAGCCGTAAGCCCCGTGTAAAACCAGAGGCACCTCCTGGGCCGCGTGATAGTTTGGGAGCCCGGGCCGTCAGTTAGCCAGGCGGTTAGGCTGCTCCGTAACAGCACGTGTAAAAGCTTCGTCGCCGGAGCACTTGGTTGGCTACCTATGGGGATGTGTAACGGCACGGAGTGCTGCCGCGGCTGCTGAAAGTTCCGCTCTCTCTTTTGTTCGCGCTTTTTGGCGCATGGTAACCGTGCAGGCGTCCACCCAGTGGGAAACAAACTCGTTCTAAATTAAGGCTTCTAATACATATACTTATTCCTGCAGGTAAAAACTCAAATTCACAATGCCAGGTCCACAAAAGAATAACGTTGCTGAGGTGCAGCCAGAGGAGAGGTCCCCAACCACTCCAGGGAATCCCCTCGTCGCCGAGTCGGGCCGTCTTCTGACCGGTGCGAGGGAAGACCTTGAGCATCCCTCAGTCAGAACCTGGCCGGTTAGGGGCGGTGGCGGGCTACGACGGCTTGGGGAAGGTGAAGTCGGCCTCCGAGCCGTGTCTGTTAGATTAGTTCGTGACGAGCGCATCGAAAAGGTGGCACGGAAGATAGTAGAGGTCGAGGAGCCGGGCTCCAAAAACGAGATTAGGTTCTTGCAAATAAATGCGGGAGGGGGGCAGTTAGTAAACGCCGAAATTTGCGAATTAATAGCGTCAAAAAAGATAGACATAGTTCTGGCTCAGGAGCCGTACTCGAAAGTTAACAAAGGGTCGCGTTATTTCACAGGCCTTAGACGTGCAAGTCGGGCAATATGTCTAAAGAGCGCAGGCACAAAGACGGCTCCTAAAGCCTTCGTAGCCGTGCCAAACCCCGACTTGCACGCCTTCTTCGTCTCAGCGTTAAGCACCCAACACTGCGTTGTTGCCGAGGTGCAAACGCCTAGCGTCACGTTTTTCGCCGTTTCAATGTACTTTCAATTCTGCGACGATATTGAAGTACACCTCGGGCAACTAGAGAAAGTATTAGAGAACCTCAGAGGTCAAAAGGTAGTAATAGGCATTGACGCAAACGCGGAATCCTCGCTTTGGTCCCCTCGTGGGACAAACGAGAAAGGAGAGAAGCTCGAGCGACTAATCGCGGCTTTTGGCCTCCACGTAGTAAACGACAGAACCCAACCTCCGACCTTCGAAGAGAGGGGAGTTTCGTCCTACATCGACGTGACTCTCGTCTCGGGGTCCATGATCGCGGAGGTACAGTCCTGGAAAGTGAAACGGGACTGGACTTCCAGCGACCATAACGCGATAGTCTTTAAAATCACTACCGTAGCCCAAACGGATCGAGTGGACTCCAGCCGATTCAACATCAGACGAGCTGACTGGGGCCTGCTCGACTCTACGATCAAGGAGTTGTCTGTTTCCCACCTTGACCACATTGTCTTGGATAGTGCAGAGGAGGTCGAGCAAATGGCCGATGCTCTCCAGAAAGTCCTGTACGAAGCGTGCGAAACCGCCATACCGCGTAGGCGCCGTATCCGAAAAAATAACCCCTGGTGGACTCGAGAACTTACCGACAAAAAGTCCGAGCTCTACAGCGCTAGGCGTAGTATGCAGCAACAGTGGAGCCTCCCTGGACACAGTTTGCGAAAAGCAGAATATCGGGCTCTCTTGCGCGATTACTGCCGATCGGTGAAAGGGGCCAAGGTCGGCAGCTGGCAAGAAGTCGTCACAGTGCGCGGAAATGAGGAGCCATGGGGGGTAGTCTATAAGCAGCTCAGAGGCAAGCTGCAAAACGAAAGAACCCTCAGTTCCGTTCGGTGTGGGGATACGGAGTCAATGTCGATGTTGGAGACGGCCAACCGTCTGCTTGAGGTGCACGTTCCAGACGATACACCTTCCAACGAAACCCCCGAGCAGGCACAGATTAGAGAATCAATAAACTCACCGCCCGAGACCGAAGATGCCGCACCCTTCGAGCAATGGGAGATAGCTCTCATTCTCGCATCCCTCAAAAACAACAAAGCTCCCGGCTTCGACCTTCTTGAAGTCAGAGTCCTAAAGGCTGCCATCAAAGCCATTCCTCATCACTTCCTGCGGCTCTTCAACGCCTGCCTAGAGCACGGCGTCTTCCCCCGAGCCTGGAAACAGGCTTCCCTCATTTTCCTTCCAAAAGGAGGCAAAGATAGTAGCGACTCGAAATCGTACCGACCCATCAGTCTCCTCCCGGTTACAGGTAAACTCTACGAGCGGTTAGTAAAAAGGAGACTATCCGATACAGCGCTAGGACCAGACATGATCTCCGACAGGCAGTTCGGCTTCAGGGCTGGCATGTCTACTGAAGACGCGATCATCGAGCTGCGCAGACTTACAGCCGCTTCCCCTAAGAAGCAGGTTGCTGCGCTCCTTTTCGATGTTAAAGGCGCCTTCGACTGCATTTGGCGCCCGGCCATCCTCCAAAGCCTCAAAGAGAAAGATTGTCCCAAAAATATATACAAACTTCTCGTTAGCTACTTTGAAAATAGGCAGGCTCAGGTAGTTTGGGGGACAAATCAAGTCTCCAAGCAGGCAACTAGGGGCTGTCCGCAGGGTTCGGTTTTAGGACCCTCGGACTGGAACCTTGGATTCGATCCGCTGCTCCGCAGCCTCGAGCAAGGTGTAGTGACAGAGGGAGGCGGAAAACTCCCAATAAACTTCGTCGCATATGCGGATGACTTGGCCGTACTAGTCGAAGGGGACTCTAGGGCGGAAATAGAAAAAGTAGGAAAGGCGGTCGTAAAGCATATCGTCGAAAAATGCTCGGCTATAAAATTGGAGGTTTCGGAATCTAAGACGGTAGGGATTTTCGTTAAAAAACCTAAGGTAGTAGGTTCAAAAGCGGTAAAAATAAACCGGAAA
>NC_045761.1:14723683-14748683 GCF_009193385.2 Nasonia vitripennis | reverse complement strand
AGCAATGCGTGTGGGGCGACTTAGACTTTTTCGAGCCTCCGAGAGAAAGCAATGCGTGTGGGGCGACTTAGACTTTTTCGAGCCTCCGAGAGAAAGCAATGCGTGTGGGGCGACTTAGACTTTTTCGAGCCTCCGAGAGAAAGCAATGCGTGTGGGGCGACTTAGACTTTTTCGAGCCTCCGAGAGAAAGCAATGCGTGTGGGGCGACTTAGACTTTTTCGAGCCTCCGAGAGAAAGCAATGCGTGTGGGGCGACTTAGACTTTTTCGAGCCTCCGAGAGAAAGCAATGCGTGTGGGGCGACTTAGACTTTTTCGAGCCTCCGAGAGAAAGCAATGCGTGTGGAGCGACTTAGACTTTTTCGAGCCTCCGAGAGAAAGCAATGCGTGTGGGGCGACTTAGACTTTTTCGAGCCTCCGAGAGAAAGCAATGCGTGTGGGGCGACTTAGACTTTTTCGAGCCTCCGAGAGAAAGCAATGCGTGTGGGGCGACTTAGACTTTTTCGAGCCTCCGAGAGAAAGCAATGCGTGTGGGGCGACTTAGACTTTTTCGAGCCTCCGAGAGAAAGCAATGCGTGTGGGGCGACTTAGACTTTTTCGAGCCTCCGAGAGAAAGCAATGCGTGTGGGGCGACTTAGACTTTTTCGAGCCTCCGAGAGAAAGCAATGCGTGTGGGGCGACTTAGACTTTTTCGAGCCTCCGAGAGAAAGCAATGCGTGTGGGGCGACTTAGACTTTTTCGAGCCTCCGAGAGAAAGCAATGCGTGTGGGGCGACTTAGACTTTTTCGAGCCTCCGAGAGAAAGCAATGCGTGTGGAGCGACTTAGACTTTTTCGAGCCTCCGAGAGAAAGCAATGCGTGTGGGGCGACTTAGACTTTTTCGAGCCTCCGAGAGAAAGCAATGCGTGTGGGGCGACTTAGACTTTTTCGAGCCTCCGAGAGAAAGCAATGCGTGTGGGGCGACTTAGACTTTTTCGAGCCTCCGAGAGAAAGCAATGCGTGTGGGGCGACTTAGACTTTTTCGAGCCTCCGAGAGAAAGCAATGCGTGTGGGGCGACTTAGACTTTTTCGAGCCTCCGAGAGAAAGCAATGCGTGTGGGGCGACTTAGACTTTTTCGAGCCTCCGAGAGAAAGCAATGCGTGTGGGGCGACTTAGACTTTTTCGAGCCTCCGAGAGAAAGCAATGCGTGTGGGGCGACTTAGACTTTTTCGAGCCTCCGAGAGAAAGCAATGCGTGTGGGGCGACTTAGGATTTTTCGAGCCTCCGTGCTCGCACATCACTCATTGACGCTCGCACATCACTCATTGACGCTCGCACATCACTCATTCGTTCTCGCACATCACTCATTGACGCTCGCACATCACTCATTTGTGCTCGCACATTGCTCATTCTTGCTCGCACATCACTCATTCGTGCTCGCACATTACTCATTGACGCTCGCACATCACTCATTGACGCTCGCACATTGCTCATTCTTGCTCGCACATCACTCATTGACGCTCGCACATCACTCATTGACGCTCGCACATCACTCATTGACGCTCGCACATCACTCATTCGTTCTCGCACATCACTCATTGACGCTCGCACATCACTCATTTGTGCTCGCACATTGCTCATTCTTGCTCGCACATCACTCATTCGTGCTCGCACATTACTCATTGACGCTCGCACATCACTCATTGACGCTCGCACATTGCTCATTCTTGCTCGCACATCACTCATTGACGCTCGCACATCACTCATTGACGCTCGCACATCACTCATTGACGCTCGCACATCACTCATTCGTTCTCGCACATCACTCATTGACGCTCGCACATCACTCATTTGTGCTCGCACATTGCTCATTCTTGCTCGCACATCACTCATTCGTGCTCGCACATTACTCATTGACGCTCGCACATCACTCATTGACGCTCGCACATTGCTCATTCTTGCTCGCACATCACTCATTGACGCTCGCACATCACTCATTGACGCTCGCACATTGCTCATTCTTGCTCGCACATCACTCATTGACGCTCGCACATCACTCATTTGTGCTCGCACATTGCTCATTCTTGCTCGCACATCACTCATTTGTGCTCGCGTATTACTCATTCGTGCTCGCACATTACTCATTGACGCTCGCACATCACTCATTGACGCTCGCACAGCACTCATTGACGCTCGCACATCACTCATTGACGCTCGCACATCACTCATTTGTGCTCGCACATTGCTCATTCTTGCTCGCACATCACTCATTTGTGCTCGCGTATCACTCATTCGTGCTCGCACATTACTCATTGACGCTCGCACATCACTCATTGACGCTCGCACAGCACTCATTGACGCTCGCACATCACTCATTGACGCTCGCACATTGCTCATTCTTGCTCGCACATCACTCATTGACGCTCGCACATCACTCATTGACGCTCGCACATTGCTCATTCTTGCTCGCACATCACTCATTGACGCTCGCACATCACTCATTTGTGCTCGCACATTGCTCATTCTTGCTCGCACATCACTCATTTGTGCTCGCGTATCACTCATTCGTGCTCGCACATTACTCATTGACGCTCGCACATCACTCATTGACGCTCGCACAGCACTCATTGACGCTCGCACATCACTCATTGACGCTCGCACATCACTCATTGACGCTCGCACATTGCTCATTCTTGCTCGCACATCACTCATTGACGCTCGCACATCACTCATTTGTGCTCGCACATTGCTCATTCTTGCTCGCACATCACTCATTTGTACTCGCGTATCACTCATTCGTGCTCGCACATTACTCATTGACGCTCGCACATCACTCATTGACGCTCGCACAGCACTCATTGACGCTCGCACATCACTCATTGACGCTCGCACATCACTCATTTGTGCTCGCACATTGCTCATTCTTGCTCGCATATCACTCATTTGTGCTCGCGTATCACTCATTCGTGCTCGCACATTACTCATTGACGCTCGCACATCACTCATTGACGCTCGCACAGCACTCATTCGTGCTCGCATATCTCTCATTCTTGCTATATAAATCTACATTATAACTGTCACTATCTACGACGAAATGTGATCACGTCAGGCGCGAAATATTATTACATAGGGATCGGTGCGAACGGCGGGAGCAGAAAATGATTAAATCAGTAAACTGAAACGTTTAGCTATCTATACGAAGATTGCTCGCATGCATTAACGAGATTCCCACTGTCCCTATCTACCTCCAGACGTAGTTGCCAGAGTTAAAAGCGACTGGATCCGTCCAGATCACTTCACCTCGCAGGTTCTCACGGGTCACGGGTACTTTAATGAGAAACTCCACCAGCTCTCTTTGGCAAAGGCAGCGGCTTGTATCTGTTGCGGCGAACCCGACAACAACTTACACTTCCTTTTAGAATGCCCTGCCTTCGCTGAATTCCGCGATGAGCTGATAACTCCGGTTTCGGGTGGGCTTGAGGCGCCGGAAGCCACGCTAATGTTAGTATCTTCCCCAGAAGGGTTCGCGGCTTTGAAAGAATACAGTAGAGTAGCGTTCGAATGTAAGAGGCAATTGGAAAATGCCCTTACGGAATCCGACGAAGGATTAAGCAGTGAGAGTGAGAAATAGAGTGACTGAGGTGGTGGGTGAAAGGAAGAGCTGGTGAAAAATGTCTAAGTTAGGCAAACAAACGCGAAGTCAAAAGCATGCTTGGCTTGGCCCTCGCGAAAGTCGCCTTAGGGCTTGACTCGCGAAATAAACTCGTTCGAAACTTGGCCATCGTCCGCGTCTCACGCGTAAGGCCCCGTGGAAGGTCGCTATATGCTTGACACGCGAATGCATGCTCGATCGTAAAAATTTGGCCGTCGACCGAATTGACCATCTTGGGTCTACCAAAGATAACAGTAAATTCAAGAATAAATTTGGTGTGCTTGTGCGTTACTGCATCTACAAATCACGCCTCTCGAACGAGGAGTGTAGTTAGGGCCTTTAGAACCTTCGCCTAAAACATCGTGGAGGAGATGTTGAAGGAGTCCTGTCCCCAAGCATTGTTCGCTGGCGACAAGGGCTCTGGCTGAAGGATTAGAACAGAGCCGCTCGTTTTGCAGAGGCTCAAAGCAGGACTTTTGTCCTGTCCCCGAGCGCACCTTTCGAAGAAGGTGCGCCCGGCATTATTATTTTATTTACTAACAACATGTATTTCTCCTAACAGGTACAAACAAAATTAGTGGAGATCCAGGCGGGATCTCGCGAATGCGCCTTCCCGTGGTTCCCCGTGGACGGTCCGGTGGATGGTAGAGCTTGCTCACCATCCCGCTATGACTGACTAAAGCATTCGTCCCAGTTGACTGATTGTCCCCGTACGGCCATCCTCGGAAGACCGGGCGGGTACAATCTGTTGATCGCCAATGGGCACTTGAATTTTTCCAGGAACGTTCTCCTTTTGGGTGGTTCGATGGATGGTGGACGGAAAACAAGGTCGCGTATGCTTATGGCGAGGTAGCGAGTCCAAATAACATCAGGGCTAACCGAAACTAAATGTCCCTATCTACCATCTAGCGAACCGGTTGGTTGAAGTACTCAAGGCAACAGTTCTTGTTGCAGGGTATGGATCCTTCTGGAAGTGCCAGTGATACAGCGTCTACGTCGCGCTAGGTATCAACATCTCTCCCACAAGTTGGGGGGCCCTTTCTAAAGTGAAGATTGGGCCGCGAGATGGCCAATAGTATCTCGGCTAAGTTCGAACGCGCAAAGATGGGGCAGTGGAATCACCTTATGAGAACAGGACAAGATTCCCCTGTATGTGTCAGAGCTGCAGGCTCGGTATTGTATAGCATAAAGGATTACTTGGTGGTATTAGCAAATACGAATTTCCGGGAGCGCTGAGGGTTCTCCCGGGGAAGCGCTCCCTAAAAGAAGTGTGGAAGGAAAAATTTTTCCTGCAGAAGCACTCTCGACTCTTGATGATCGGTAGATCTGTTGTTATGCCGTATCGAGCTTGTATGCCTGGGTCAAGGGCCCGACTCAGGTTGCGAGCCCGGTGGCCCAATTGTACACGAACCCGCCCGTTCGAACACCACAACCGTTGATATACGTGAGCCTCCTTTGGGTAAGTGCTACGACAATCAGCGGTTTTCGAAAGCGAATCTGCCTCTGGCAGCCCAAACTCCCGTGCGCCTCTTGAGGCGCACGTATTCCCTTCCTTCCTTGCGCTCCTAAACGCCCGCGTAACTCCAGTGAGTAAGGTGTGGTTTCTTCTAGGCCGGGTAGGAATTTATTAGGTGATAGGTTTTAGTTAGGATAGAATTAGCTCTGGCACTCGGTGACCACTTACCCCCGTGGGTAACGCCGTAATTATCTCGCGCGGTCGCCTCGTCGGCTCGTGGCGGCTGGGAACTGCAAGCGCGTAAGCGCGAGCGGAACTCGGCTGCTGGGGGTCGATGGCGCGATTGTAGGCCTCTCCGATCTAGTCTTCTTTTCTTCCTTCTTTTCTTCCACCTCGCGTGGCTTGCTCTCTGCACCTTGGCTATTGTCAGGGTGTGGGGGGCATTTTCACGTTGGGGACTTTTCGAGATAGAAAGCAATGCGTGTGGAATCAAAAAGCAATGCGTGTGGAATCAAAAAGCAATGCGTGTGGAATAAAAAAGCAATGCGTGTGGAATCTAAAAGCAATGCGTGTGGAATCAAATCAAAAAGCAATGCGTGTCAGTTGATACTTAGTCTTAGATTCACTTGCGTCAGTAAGACGAGCCGACCATTAGGGTCGGCAAGTCACGTTAGGAACTTTTCCAAATCCCGAAAAGCAATGCGTGTCGATTGACAAAATAGATTTTAGCTTCACTAGCATCCATAAAACGAGCCGGCCATTAGGGCCGGCAAGTCACGTTAAGGACTTTTTCAAATTTTTCATTTGAGAAAGCAATGCGTATCAACTGACAACTAAATCATAGCCGGCCATTAGGGCCGGCAAGTCACGTTAGGGACTTTTTCATATTTTCCACGCGCCCCAAGAGTAGAATCACCCCGCGAATATAAACTCAACTTCCTCTCTCTCTTTTCTATACTCTCACACACACATACGCACCCACAACAAACACAAAAACACGATGCAGGCCGCGCATCTGGGCCAGTTTCGCTGTCACAGCGTTAGGGTGAGACCAGGTAACTTTGCCGGCATCAATCACGAACACACACACACTAACACTTTTCGATGCAGGCCGCGCACTTGGGCCAGTTTCGCTGTCACAGCGTTAGGGTGAGACCAAGTATCTTTGCCGGCATAAAATAACTCCTTTTCTTAACTAAGACAACTTCTCTTCTCTTCTCCTCTAAACTTAGCTAAACCAGGCACGTGAGAGAGCGCTCTCCTGCCACCTGCGCACTCTAATATTAATTCGAAAAGGGATTCGCGATCCTCTAGCTCAAGGCGGCCTGAGAAAGCCAGGTTCGACGCCTGTTTCCCCGTGACAGGCACCTAGAACTCTTAGCAACTAATGTGTCTTCCGTAAGTCCGCGTGCGTGACCCCATAGGTACCGCTATGTTGCACTGAAATCATCTCGCGAAATAAGAGCTCGTCGTGCTCATGCGTTGCGTTGTCTTCCCTAAGTTATCTAGCTTGGGCCGATGGAGGGCTAGCCTTCTCGGTCTTACAGTGCAACTAGCAAAGGCTTACATAGCAATCTCAGGTACTCTTTAAGTTGAAAACTCTAGTCGCATCTGGCCTGTCACGGGAAGAAATAGAATACATGAATTAAAGCCACGCGCCGCGTATCGTGTAGGGATGGGTAAACAGTCTGCGCGGACCATGTAGGTTCACGACTTCACAGTCGCTAGGAGGCGGAGCCGTAAGCCCCGTGTAAAACCAGAGGCACCTCCTGGGCCGCGTGATAGTTTGGGAGCCCGGGCCGTCAGTTAGCCAGGCGGTTAGGCTGCTCCGTAACAGCACGTGTAAAAGCTTCGTCGCCGGAGCACTTGGTTGGCTACCTATGGGGATGTGTAACGGCACGGAGTGCTGCCGCGGCTGCTGAAAGTTCCGCTCTCTCTTTTGTTCGCGCTTTTTGGCGCATGGTAACCGTGCAGGCGTCCACCCAGTGGGAAACGAACTCGTCCTAAATTAAGGCTCTAATACATATACTTATTCCTGCAGGTAAAAACTCAAAATCACAATGCCAGGTCCACAAAAGAAAAACGTTGCTGAGGTGCAGCTAGAGGAGAGGTCCCCAACCGCTCCAGGGAATCCCCTCGTCGCCGAGTCGGGCCGTCTTCTGACCGGTGCGAGGGAAGACCTTGAGCATCCCTCAGTCAGGACCTGGCCGGTTAGGGGCGGTGGCGGGCTACGACGGCTTGGGGAAGGTGAAGTCGGCCTCCGAGCCATGTCTGTTAGATTAGTTCGTGACGAGCGCATCGAAAAGATGGCACGGAAAACAGTAGATGTCGAGGAGCCGGGCTCCAAAAACGAGATTAGGTTCTTGCAAATAAACGCGGGAGGAGGGCAGATAGTAAACGCCGAAATTTGCGAATTAATAGCGTCAAAAAAGATAGACATAGTTCTGGCTCAGGAGCCGTACTCGAAAGTTAATAAAGGGTCGCGTTATTTCACAGGCCTTAGACGTGCAAGTCGGGCAATATGTCTAAAGAGCGCAGGCACAAAGACGGCTCCTAAAGCCTTCGTAGCCGTGCCAAACCCCGACTTGCACGCCTTCTTCGTCTCAGCGTTAAGCACCCAACACTGCGTTGTTGCCGAGGTGCATACGCCTAGCGTCACGTTTTTCGCCGTTTCAATGTACTTTCAATTCTGCGACGATATTGAAGTACACCTCGGGCAACTAGAGAAAGTATTAGAGAACCTCAGAGGTCAAAAGGTAGTAATAGGCATTGACGCAAACGCGGAATCCTCGCTTTGGTCCCCTCGTGGGACAAACGAGAAAGGAGAGAAGCTCGAGCGACTAATCGCGGACTTTCGGCCTCCACGTAGTAAACGACAGAACCCAACCTCCGACCTTCGAAGAGAGGGGAGTTTCGTCCTACATCGACGTGACTCTCGTCTCGGGGTCCATGATCGCGGAGGTACAGTCCTGGAAAGTGAAACGGGACTGGACTTCCAGCGACCATAACGCGATAGTCTTTAAAATCACTACCGTAGCCCAAACGGATCGAGTGGACTCCAGCCGATTCAACATCAGACGAGCTGACTGGGGCCTGCTCGACTCTACGATCAAGGAGTTGTCTGTTTCCCACCTTGACCACATTGTCTTGGATAGTGCAGAGGAGGTCGAGCAAATGGCCGATGCTCTCCAGAAAGTCCTGTACGAAGCGTGCGAAACCGCCATACCGCGTAGGCGCCGTATCCGAAAAAATAACCCCTGGTGGACTCGAGAACTTACCGACAAAAAGTCCGAGCTCTACAGCGCTAGGCGTAATATGCAGCAACAGTGGAGCCTCCCTGGACACAGTTTGCGAAAAGCAGAATATCGGGCTCTCTTGCGCGATTACTGCCGATCGGTGAAAGGGGCCAAGGTCGGCAGCTGGCAAGAAGTCGTCACAGTGCGCGGAAATGAGGAGCCATGGGGGGTAGTCTATAAGCAGCTCAGAGGCAAGCTGCAAAACGAAAGAACCCTCAGTTCCGTTCGGTGTGGGGATACGGAGTCAATGTCGATGTTGGAGACGGCCAACCGTCTGCTTGAGGTGCACGTTCCAGACGATACACCTTCCAACGAAACCCCCGAGCAGGCACAGATTAGAGAATCAATAAACTCACCGCCCGAGACCGAAGATGCCAACCCTTCGAGCAATGGGAGATAGCTCTCATTCTCGCATCCCTCAAAAACAACAAAGCTCCCGGCTTCGACCTTCTTGAAGTCAGAGTCCTAAAGGCTGCCATCAAAGCCATTCCTCATCACTTCCTGCGGCTCTTCAACGCCTGCCTAGAGCACGGCGTCTTCCCCCGAGCCTGGAAACAGGCTTCCCTCATTTTCCTCCCAAAAGGAGGCAAAGATAGTAGCGACTCGAAATCGTACCGACCCATCAGTCTCCTCCCGGTTACAGGTAAACTCTACGAGCGGTTAGTAAAAAGGAGACTATCCGATACAGCGCTAGGACCAGACATGATCTCCGACAGGCAGTTCGGCTTCAGGGCTGGCATGTCTACTGAAGACGCGATCATCGAGCTGCGCAGACTTACAGCCGCTTCCCCTAAAAAGCAGGTTGCTGCGCTTCTTTTCGATGTTAAAGGCGCCTTTGACTGCATTTGGCGCCCGGCCATCCTCCAAAGCCTCAAAGAGAAAGATTGTCCCAAAAATATATACAAACTTCTCGTTAGCTACTTTGAAAATAGGCAGGCTCAGGTAGTTTGGGGGACAAATCAAGTCTCCAAGCAGGCAACTAGGGGCTGTCCGCAGGGTTCGGTTTTAGGACCCTCGGGCTGGAACCTTGGATTCGATCCGCTGCTCCGCAGCCTCGAGCAAGGTGTAGTGACAGAGGGAGGCGGAAAACTCCCATTAAACTTCGTCGCATATGCGGATGACTTGGCCGTACTAGTCGAAGGGGACTCTAGGGCGGAAATAGAAAAAGTAGGAAAGGCGGTCGTAAAGCATATCGTCGAAAGATGCTCGGCTATAAAATTGGAGGTTTCGGAATCTAAGACGGTAGGGATTTTCGTTAAAAAACCTAAGGTAGTAGGTTCAAAAGCGGTAAAAATAAACCGGAAAGACTGCCGTAAGGGAGGAGCGCGAAATCCGAAAATAGAGTTGGGCGGGAAATCGATCAGTTTTGAACAGTCGGTACGTTATCTTGGCGTGCATTTCGATGCAAACTTGGGCATTAGCGCCCACTGCAAATATCTTAGGGAAAAGTTAGTACCGCTCTTTAGCGACTTGCGTAAACTGGCACAATGCCAGTGGGGTCTGGGACACAAGGCGTTGGAGACGATATACAAGGGTGTATTCGTCCCAACGGTATGTTACGCGTCCGCGGCGTGGTACAAGGAGGGAGCGCATACAGATAGGATTCTCGAAGATCTGCACAGGCAGATCCTCATAGCTATTACACGATGTTACCGATCGACATCTTACGAGGCCGCGTGCGTACTAGCGGGAACTCTCCCGATATGTATCCAACTTAGGGTTAGCGTGGCGAAGTATCACCTGAGAAAAGGTGAAGACGCGGAGATAGGCGGCGTCGTAATTAGACACGACCCAGAGGGTCTAAAGGAAAATTATAATAGGGTTCTTGAGGTCGCGAATGAGATGTGGCAGGCGCGTTGGGAGGCATCGGAACAGGGCAATGCTACTCGCGAACTTTTCTTTCCAGACGTAGTTGCCAGAGTTAAAAGCGACTGGATCCGTCCAGATCACTTCACCTCGCAGGTTCTCACGGGTCACGGGTACTTTAATGAGAAACTCCACCAGCTCTCTTTGGCAAAGGCAGCGGCTTGTATCTGTTGCGGCGAACCCGACAACAACTTACACTTCCTTTTAGAATGCCCTGCCTTCGCTGAATTCCGCGATGAGCTGATAACTCCGGTTTCGGGTGGGCTTGAGGCGCCGGAAGCCACGCTAATGTTAGTATCTTCCCCAGAAGGGTTCGCGGCTTTGAAAGAATACAGTAGAGTAGCGTTCGAATGTAAGAGGCAATTGGAAAATGCCCTTACGGAATCCGACGAAGGATTAAGCAGTGAGAGTGAGGAATAGAGTGACTGAGGTGGTGGGTGAAAGGAAGAGCTGGTGAAAAATGTCTAAGTTAGGCAAACAAACGCGAAGTCAAAAGCATGCTTGGCTTGGCCCTCGCGAAAGTCGCCTTAGGGCTTGACTCGCGAAATAAACTCGTTCGAAACTTGGCCATCGTCCGCGTCTCACGCGTAAGGCCCCGTGGAAGGTCGCTATATGCTTGACACGCGAATGCATGCTCGATCGTAAAAATTTGGCCGTCGACCGAATTGACCATCTTGGGTCTACCAAAGATAACAGTAAATTCAAGAATAAATTTGGTGTGCTTGTGCGTTACTGCAACTACAAATCACGCCTCTCGAACGAGGAGTGTAGTTAGGGCCTTTAGAACCTTCGCCTAAAACATCGTGGAGGAGATGTTGAAGGAGTCCTGTCCCCAAGCATTGTTCGCTGGCGACAAGGGCTCTGGCTGAAGGATTAGCACAGAGCCGCTCGTTTTGCAGAGGCTCAAAGCAGGACTTTTGTCCTGTCCCCGAGCGCACCTTTCGAAGAAGGTGCGCCCGGCATTATTATTTTATTTACTAACAACATGTATTTCTCCTAACAGGTACAAACAAAATTAGTGGAGATCCAGGCGGGATCTCGCGAATGCGCCTTCCCGTGGTTCCCCGTGGACGGTCCGGTGGATGGTAGAGCTTGCTCACCATCCCGCTATGACTGACTAAAGCATTCGTCCCAGTTGACTGATTGTCCCCGCACGGCCATCCTCGGAAGACCGGGCGGGTACAATCTGTTGATCGCCAATGGGCACTTGAATTTTTCCAGGAACGTTCTCCTTTCGGGTGGTTCGATAGATGGTGGACGGAAAACAAGGTCGCGTATGCTTATGGCGAGGTAGCGAGTCCAAATAACATCAGGGCTAACCGAAACTAAATGTCCCTATCTACCATCTAGCGAACCGGTTGGTTGAAGTACTCAAGGCAACAGTTCTTGTTGCAGGGTATGGATCCTTCTGGAAGTGCCAGTGATACAGCGTCTACGTCGCGCTAGGTATCAACATCTCTCCCACAAGTTGGGGGGCCCTTTCTAAAGTGAAGATTGGGCCGCGAGATGGCCAATAGTATCTCGGCTAAGTTCGAACGCGCAAAGATGGGGCAGTGGAATCACCTTATGAGAACAGGACAAGATTCCCCTGTATGTGTCAGAGCTGCAGGCTCGGTATTGTATAGCATAAAGGATTACTTGGTGGTATTAGCAAATACGAATTTCCGGGAGCGCTGAGGGTTCTCCCGGGGAAGCGCTCCCTAAAAGAAGTGTGGAAGGAAAAATTTTTCCTGCAGAAGCACTCTCGACTCTTGATGATCGGTAGATCTGTTGTTATGCCGTATCGAGCTTGTATGCCTGGGTCAAGGGCCCGACTCAGGTTGCGAGCCCGGTGGCCCAATTGTACACGAACCCGCCCGTTCGAACACCTCAACCGTTGATATACGTGAGCCTCCTTTGGGTAAGTGCTACGACAATCAGCGGTTTTCGAAAGCGAATCTGCCTCTGGCAGCCCAAACTCCCGTGCGCCTCTTGAGGCGCACGTATTCCCTTCCTTCCTTGCGCTCCTAAACGCCCGCGTAACTCCAGTGAGTAACGTGTGGTTTCTTCTAGGCCGGGTAGGAATTTATTAGGTGATAGGTTTTAGTTAGGATAGAATTAGCTCTGGCACTCTGTGACCACTTACCCCCGTGGGTAACGCCGTAATTATCTCGCGCGGTCGCCTCGTCGGCTCGTGGCGGCTGGGAACTGCAAGCGCGTAAGCGCGAGCGGAACTCGGCTGCTGGGGGTCGATGGCGCGATTGTAGGCCTCTCCGATCTAGTCTTCTTTTCTTCCTTCTTTTCTTCCACCTCGCGTGGCTTGCTCTCTGCACCTTGGCTATTGTCAGGGTGTGGGGGGCATTTTCACGTTGGGGACTTTTCGAGATAGAAAGCAATGCGTGTGGAATCAAAAAGCAATGCGTGTGGAATCAAAAAGCAATGCGTGTGGAATAAAAAAGCAATGCGTGTGGAATCTAAAAGCAATGCGTGTGGAATCAAATCAAAAAGCAATGCGTGTCAGTTGATACTTAGTCTTAGATTCACTTGCGTCAGTAAGACGAGCCGACCATTAGGGTCGGCAAGTCACGTTAGGAACTTTTCCAAATCCCGAAAAGCAATGCGTGTCGATTGACAAAATAGATTTTAGCTTCACTAGCATCCATAAAACGAGCCGGCCATTAGGGCCGGCAAGTCACGTTAAGGACTTTTTCAAATTTTTCATTTGAGAAAGCAATGCGTATCAACTGACAACTAAATCATAGCCGGCCATTAGGGCCGGCAAGTCACGTTAGGGACTTTTTCATATTTTCCACGCGCCCCAAGAGTAGAATCACCCCGCGAATATAAACTCAACTTCCTCTCTCTCTTTTCTATACTCTCACACACACATACGCACCCACAACAAACACAAAAACACGATGCAGGCCGCGCATCTGGGCCAGTTTCGCTGTCACAGCGTTAGGGTGAGACCAGGTAACTTTGCCGGCATCAATCACGAACACACACACACTAACACTTTTCGATGCAGGCCGCGCACTTGGGCCAGTTTCGCTGTCACAGCGTTAGGGTGAGACCAAGTATCTTTGCCGGCATAAAATAACTCCTTTTCTTAACTAAGACAACTTCTCTTCTCTTCTCCTCTAAACTTAGCTAAACCAGGCACGTGAGAGAGCGCTCTCCTGCCACCTGCGCACTCTAATATTAATTCGAAAAGGGATTCGCGATCCTCTAGCTCAAGGCGGCCTGAGAAAGCCAGGTTCGACGCCTGTTTCCCCGTGACAGGCACCTAGAACTCTTAGCAACTAATGTGTCTTCCGTAAGTCCGCGTGCGTGACCCCATAGGTACCGCTATGTTGCACTGGAAATCATCTCGCGAAATAAGAGCTCGTCGTGCTCATGCGTTGCGTTGTCTTCCCTAAGTTATCTAGCTTGGGCCGATGGAGGGCTAGCCTTCTCGGTCTTACAGTGCAACTAGCAAAGGCTTACATAGCAATCTCAGGTACTCTTTAAGTTGAAAACTCTAGTCGCATCTGGCCTGTCACGGGAAGAAATAGAATACATGAATTAAAGCCACGCGCCGCGTATCGTGCAGGGATGGGTAAACAGTCTGCGCGGACCATGTAGGTTCACGACTTCACAGTCGCTAGGAGGCGGAGCCGTAAGCCCCGTGTAAAACCAGAGGCACCTCCTGGGCCGCGTGATAGTTTGGGAGCCCGGGCCGTCAGTTAGCCAGGCGGTTAGGCTGCTCCGTAACAGCACGTGTAAAAGCTTCGTCGCCGGAGCACTTGGTTGGCTACCTATGGGGATGTGTAACGGCACGGAGTGCTGCCGCGGCTGCTGAAAGTTCCGCTCTCTCTTTTGTTCGCGCTTTTTGGCGCATGGTAACCGTGCAGGCGTCCACCCAGTGGGAAACAAACTCGTCCTAAATTAAGGCTCTAATACATATACTTATTCCTGCAGGTAAAAACTCAAAATCACAATGCCAGGTCCACAAAAGAAAAACGTTGCTGAGGTGCAGCTAGAGGAGAGGTCCCCAACCACTCCAGGGAATCCCCTCGTCGCCGAGTCGGGCCGTCTTCTGACCGGTGCGAGGGAAGACCTTGAGCATCCCTCAGTCAGGACCTGGCCGGTTAGGGGCGGTGGCGGGCTACGACGGCTTGGGGAAGGTGAAGTCGGCCTCCGAGCCATGTCTGTTAGATTAGTTCGTGACGAGCGCATCGAAAAGATGGCACGGAAAACAGTAGATGTCGAGGAGCCGGGCTCCAAAAACGAGATTAGGTTCTTGCAAATAAACGCGGGAGGAGGGCAGATAGTAAACGCCGAAATTTGCGAATTAATAGCGTCAAAAAAGATAGACATAGTTCTGGCTCAGGAGCCGTACTCGAAAGTTAATAAAGGGTCGCGTTATTTCACAGGCCTTAGACGTGCAAGTCGGGCAATATGTCTAAAGAGCGCAGGCACAAAGACGGCTCCTAAAGCCTTCGTAGCCGTGCCAAACCCCGACTTGCACGCCTTCTTCGTCTCAGCGTTAAGCACCCAACACTGCGTTGTTGCCGAGGTGCATACGCCTAGCGTCACGTTTTTCGCCGTTTCAATGTACTTTCAATTCTGCGACGATATTGAAGTACACCTCGGGCAACTAGAGAAAGTATTAGAGAACCTCAGAGGTCAAAAGGTAGTAATAGGCATTGACGCAAACGCGGAATCCTCGCTTTGGTCCCCTCGTGGGACAAACGAGAAAGGAGAGAAGCTCGAGCGACTAATCGCGGCTTTCGGCCTCCACGTAGTAAACGACAGAACCCAACCTCCGACCTTCGAAGAGAGGGGAGTTTCGTCCTACATCGACGTGACTCTCGTCTCGGGGTCCATGATCGCGGAGGTACAGTCCTGGAAAGTGAAACGGGACTGGACTTCCAGCGACCATAACGCGATAGTCTTTAAAATCACTACCGTAGCCCAAACGGATCGAGTGGACTCCAGCCGATTCAACATCAGACGAGCTGACTGGGGCCTGCTCGACTCTACGATCAAGGAGTTGTCTGTTTCCCACCTTGACCACATTGTCTTGGATAGTGCAGAGGAGGTCGAGCAAATGGCCGATGCTCTCCAGAAAGTCCTGTACGAAGCGTGCGAAACCGCCATACCGCGTAGGCGCCGTATCCGAAAAAATAACCCCTGGTGGACTCGAGAACTTACCGACAAAAAGTCCGAGCTCTACAGCGCTAGGCGTAATATGCAGCAACAGTGGAGCCTCCCTGGACACAGTTTGCGAAAAGCAGAATATCGGGCTCTCTTGCGCGATTACTGCCGATCGGTGAAAGGGGCCAAGGTCGGCAGCTGGCAAGAAGTCGTCACAGTGCGCGGAAATGAGGAGCCATGGGGGGTAGTCTATAAGCAGCTCAGAGGCAAGCTGCAAAACGAAAGAACCCTCAGTTCCGTTCGGTGTGGGGATACGGAGTCAATGTCGATGTTGGAGACGGCCAACCGTCTGCTTGAGGTGCACGTTCCAGACGATACACCTTCCAACGAAACCCCCGAGCAGGCACAGATTAGAGAATCAATAAACTCACCGCCCGAGACCGAAGATGCCGCACCCTTCGAGCAATGGGAGATAGCTCTCATTCTCGCATCCCTCAAAAACAACAAAGCTCCCGGCTTCGACCTTCTTGAAGTCAGAGTCCTAAAGGCTGCCATCAAAGCCATTCCTCATCACTTCCTGCGGCTCTTCAACGCCTGCCTAGAGCACGGCGTCTTCCCCCGAGCCTGGAAACAGGCTTCCCTCATTTTCCTCCCAAAAGGAGGCAAAGATAGTAGCGACTCGAAATCGTACCGACCCATCAGTCTCCTCCCGGTTACAGGTAAACTCTACGAGCGGTTAGTAAAAAGGAGACTATCCGATACAGCGCTAGGACCAGACATGATCTCCGACAGGCAGTTCGGCTTCAGGGCTGGCATGTCTACTGAAGACGCGATCATCGAGCTGCGCAGACTTACAGCCGCTTCCCCTAAAAAGCAGGTTGCTGCGCTTCTTTTCGATGTTAAAGGCGCCTTTGACTGCATTTGGCGCCCGGCCATCCTCCAAAGCCTCAAAGAGAAAGATTGTCCCAAAAATATATACAAACTTCTCGTTAGCTACTTTGAAAATAGGCAGGCTCAGGTAGTTTGGGGGACAAATCAAGTCTCCAAGCAGGCAACTAGGGGCTGTCCGCAGGGTTCGGTTTTAGGACCCTCGGGCTGGAACCTTGGATTCGATCCGCTGCTCCGCAGCCTCGAGCAAGGTGTAGTGACAGAGGGAGGCGGAAAACTCCCATAAACTTCGTCGCATATGCGGATGACTTGGCCGTACTAGTCGAAGGGGACTCTAGGGCGGAAATAGAAAAAGTAGGAAAGGCGGTCGTAAAGCATATCGTCGAAAGATGCTCGGCTATAAAATTGGAGGTTTCGGAATCTAAGACGGTAGGGATTTTCGTTAAAAAACCTAAGGTAGTAGGTTCAAAAGCGGTAAAAATAAACCGGAAAGACTGCCGTAAGGGAGGAGCGCGAAATCCGAAAATAGAGTTGGGCGGGAAATCGATCAGTTTTGAACAGTCGGTACGTTATCTTGGCGTGCATTTCGATGCAAACTTGGGCATTAGCGCCCACTGCAAATATCTTAGGGAAAAGTTAGTACCGCTCTTTAGCGACTTGCGTAAACTGGCACAATGCCAGTGGGGTCTGGGACACAAGGCGTTGGAGACGATATACAAGGGTGTATTCGTCCCAACGGTATGTTACGCGTCCGCGGCGTGGTACAAGGAGGGAGCGCATACAGATAGGATTCTCGAAGATCTGCACAGACAGATCCTCATAGCTATTACACGATGTTACCGATCGACATCTTACGAGGCCGCGTGCGTACTAGCGGGAACTCTCCCGATATGTATCCAACTTAGGGTTAGCGTGGCGAAGTATCACCTGAGAAAAGGTGAAGACGCGGAGATAGGCGGCGTCGTAATTAGACACGACCCAGAGGGTCTAAAGGAAAATTATAATAGGGTTCTTGAGGTCGCGAATGAGATGTGGCAGGCGCGTTGGGAGGCATCGGAACAGGGCAATGCTACTCGCGAACTTTTCTTTCCAGACGTAGTTGCCAGAGTTAAAAGCGACTGGATCCGTCCAGATCACTTCACCTCGCAGGTTCTCACGGGTCACGGGTACTTTAATGAGAAACTCCACCAGCTCTCTTTGGCAAAGGCAGCGGCTTGTATCTGTTGCGGCGAACCCGACAACAACTTACACTTCCTTTTAGAATGCCCTGCCTTCGCTGAATTCCGCGATGAGCTGATAACTCCGGTTTCGGGTGGGCTTGAGGCGCCGGAAGCCACGCTAATGTTAGTATCTTCCCCAGAAGGGTTCGCGGCTTTGAAAGAATACAGTAGAGTAGCGTTCGAATGTAAGAGGCAATTGGAAAATGCCCTTACGGAATCCGACGAAGGATTAAGCAGTGAGAGTGAGGAATAGAGTGACTGAGGTGGTGGGTGAAAGGAAGAGCTGGTGAAAAATGTCTAAGTTAGGCAAACAAACGCGAAGTCAAAAGCATGCTTGGCTTGGCCCTCGCGAAAGTCGCCTTAGGGCTTGACTCGCGAAATAAACTCGTTCGAAACTTGGCCATCGTCCGCGTCTCACGCGTAAGGCCCCGTGGAAGGTCGCTATATGCTTGACACGCGAATGCATGCTCGATCGTAAAAATTTGGCCGTCGACCGAATTGACCATCTTGGGTCTACCAAAGATAACAGTAAATTCAAGAATAAATTTGGTGTGCTTGTGCGTTACTGCAACTACAAATCACGCCTCTCGAACGAGGAGTGTAGTTAGGGCCTTTAGAACCTTCGCCTAAAACATCGTGGAGGAGATGTTGAAGGAGTCCTGTCCCCAAGCATTGTTCGCTGGCGACAAGGGCTCTGGCTGAAGGATTAGCACAGAGCCGCTCGTTTTGCAGAGGCTCAAAGCAGGACTTTTGTCCTGTCCCCGAGCGCACCTTTCGAAGAAGGTGCGCCCGGCATTATTATTTTATTTACTAACAACATGTATTTCTCCTAACAGGTACAAACAAAATTAGTGGAGATCCAGGCGGGATCTCGCGAATGCGCCTT
Source organism: Nasonia vitripennis (assembly GCF_009193385.2). Lineage (NCBI taxonomy): Eukaryota > Metazoa > Arthropoda > Insecta > Hymenoptera > Pteromalidae > Nasonia > Nasonia vitripennis. Next base: position 14,730,325 of record NC_045761.1, on the reverse strand, counting down.
CCCGTGGTTCCCCGTGGACGGTCCGGTGGATGGTAGAGCTTGCTCACCATCCCGCTATGACTGACTAAAGCATTCGTCCCAGTTGACTGATTGTCCCCGCACGGCCATCCTCGGAAGACCGGGCGGGTACAATCTGTTGATCGCCAATGGGCACTTGAATTTTTCCAGGAACGTTCTCCTTTCGGGTGGTTCGATAGATGGTGGACGGAAAACAAGGTCGCGTATGCTTATGGCGAGGTAGCGAGTCCAAATAACATCAGGGCTAACCGAAACTAAATGTCCCTATCTACCATCTAGCGAACCGGTTGGTTGAAGTACTCAAGGCAACAGTTCTTGTTGCAGGGTATGGATCCTTCTGGAAGTGCCAGTGATACAGCGTCTACGTCGCGCTAGGTATCAACATCTCTCCCACAAGTTGGGGGGCCCTTTCTAAAGTGAAGATTGGGCCGCGAGATGGCCAATAGTATCTCGGCTAAGTTCGAACGCGCAAAGATGGGGCAGTGGAATCACCTTATGAGAACAGGACAAGATTCCCCTGTATGTGTCAGAGCTGCAGGCTCGGTATTGTATAGCATAAAGGATTACTTGGTGGTATTAGCAAATACGAATTTCCGGGAGCGCTGAGGGTTCTCCCGGGGAAGCGCTCCCTAAAAGAAGTGTGGAAGGAAAAATTTTTCCTGCAGAAGCACTCTCGACTCTTGATGATCGGTAGATCTGTTGTTATGCCGTATCGAGCTTGTATGCCTGGGTCAAGGGCCCGACTCAGGTTGCGAGCCCGGTGGCCCAATTGTACACGAACCCGCCCGTTCGAACACCTCAACCGTTGATATACGTGAGCCTCCTTTGGGTAAGTGCTACGACAATCAGCGGTTTTCGAAAGCGAATCTGCCTCTGGCAGCCCAAACTCCCGTGCGCCTCTTGAGGCGCACGTATTCCCTTCCTTCCTTGCGCTCCTAAACGCCCGCGTAACTCCAGTGAGTAACGTGTGGTTTCTTCTAGGCCGGGTAGGAATTTATTAGGTGATAGGTTTTAGTTAGGATAGAATTAGCTCTGGCACTCTGTGACCACTTACCCCCGTGGGTAACGCCGTAATTATCTCGCGCGGTCGCCTCGTCGGCTCGTGGCGGCTGGGAACTGCAAGCGCGTAAGCGCGAGCGGAACTCGGCTGCTGGGGGTCGATGGCGCGATTGTAGGCCTCTCCGATCTAGTCTTCTTTTCTTCCTTCTTTTCTTCCACCTCGCGTGGCTTGCTCTCTGCACCTTGGCTATTGTCAGGGTGTGGGGGGCATTTTCACGTTGGGGACTTTTCGAGATAGAAAGCAATGCGTGTGGAATCAAAAAGCAATGCGTGTGGAATCAAAAAGCAATGCGTGTGGAATAAAAAAGCAATGCGTGTGGAATCTAAAAGCAATGCGTGTGGAATCAAATCAAAAAGCAATGCGTGTCAGTTGATACTTAGTCTTAGATTCACTTGCGTCAGTAAGACGAGCCGACCATTAGGGTCGGCAAGTCACGTTAGGAACTTTTCCAAATCCCGAAAAGCAATGCGTGTCGATTGACAAAATAGATTTTAGCTTCACTAGCATCCATAAAACGAGCCGGCCATTAGGGCCGGCAAGTCACGTTAAGGACTTTTTCAAATTTTTCATTTGAGAAAGCAATGCGTATCAACTGACAACTAAATCATAGCCGGCCATTAGGGCCGGCAAGTCACGTTAGGGACTTTTTCATATTTTCCACGCGCCCCAAGAGTAGAATCACCCCGCGAATATAAACTCAACTTCCTCTCTCTCTTTTCTATACTCTCACACACACATACGCACCCACAACAAACACAAAAACACGATGCAGGCCGCGCATCTGGGCCAGTTTCGCTGTCACAGCGTTAGGGTGAGACCAGGTAACTTTGCCGGCATCAATCACGAACACACACACACTAACACTTTTCGATGCAGGCCGCGCACTTGGGCCAGTTTCGCTGTCACAGCGTTAGGGTGAGACCAAGTATCTTTGCCGGCATAAAATAACTCCTTTTCTTAACTAAGACAACTTCTCTTCTCTTCTCCTCTAAACTTAGCTAAACCAGGCACGTGAGAGAGCGCTCTCCTGCCACCTGCGCACTCTAATATTAATTCGAAAAGGGATTCGCGATCCTCTAGCTCAAGGCGGCCTGAGAAAGCCAGGTTCGACGCCTGTTTCCCCGTGACAGGCACCTAGAACTCTTAGCAACTAATGTGTCTTCCGTAAGTCCGCGTGCGTGACCCCATAGGTACCGCTATGTTGCACTGGAAATCATCTCGCGAAATAAGAGCTCGTCGTGCTCATGCGTTGCGTTGTCTTCCCTAAGTTATCTAGCTTGGGCCGATGGAGGGCTAGCCTTCTCGGTCTTACAGTGCAACTAGCAAAGGCTTACATAGCAATCTCAGGTACTCTTTAAGTTGAAAACTCTAGTCGCATCTGGCCTGTCACGGGAAGAAATAGAATACATGAATTAAAGCCACGCGCCGCGTATCGTGCAGGGATGGGTAAACAGTCTGCGCGGACCATGTAGGTTCACGACTTCACAGTCGCTAGGAGGCGGAGCCGTAAGCCCCGTGTAAAACCAGAGGCACCTCCTGGGCCGCGTGATAGTTTGGGAGCCCGGGCCGTCAGTTAGCCAGGCGGTTAGGCTGCTCCGTAACAGCACGTGTAAAAGCTTCGTCGCCGGAGCACTTGGTTGGCTACCTATGGGGATGTGTAACGGCACGGAGTGCTGCCGCGGCTGCTGAAAGTTCCGCTCTCTCTTTTGTTCGCGCTTTTTGGCGCATGGTAACCGTGCAGGCGTCCACCCAGTGGGAAACAAACTCGTCCTAAATTAAGGCTCTAATACATATACTTATTCCTGCAGGTAAAAACTCAAAATCACAATGCCAGGTCCACAAAAGAAAAACGTTGCTGAGGTGCAGCTAGAGGAGAGGTCCCCAACCACTCCAGGGAATCCCCTCGTCGCCGAGTCGGGCCGTCTTCTGACCGGTGCGAGGGAAGACCTTGAGCATCCCTCAGTCAGGACCTGGCCGGTTAGGGGCGGTGGCGGGCTACGACGGCTTGGGGAAGGTGAAGTCGGCCTCCGAGCCATGTCTGTTAGATTAGTTCGTGACGAGCGCATCGAAAAGATGGCACGGAAAACAGTAGATGTCGAGGAGCCGGGCTCCAAAAACGAGATTAGGTTCTTGCAAATAAACGCGGGAGGAGGGCAGATAGTAAACGCCGAAATTTGCGAATTAATAGCGTCAAAAAAGATAGACATAGTTCTGGCTCAGGAGCCGTACTCGAAAGTTAATAAAGGGTCGCGTTATTTCACAGGCCTTAGACGTGCAAGTCGGGCAATATGTCTAAAGAGCGCAGGCACAAAGACGGCTCCTAAAGCCTTCGTAGCCGTGCCAAACCCCGACTTGCACGCCTTCTTCGTCTCAGCGTTAAGCACCCAACACTGCGTTGTTGCCGAGGTGCATACGCCTAGCGTCACGTTTTTCGCCGTTTCAATGTACTTTCAATTCTGCGACGATATTGAAGTACACCTCGGGCAACTAGAGAAAGTATTAGAGAACCTCAGAGGTCAAAAGGTAGTAATAGGCATTGACGCAAACGCGGAATCCTCGCTTTGGTCCCCTCGTGGGACAAACGAGAAAGGAGAGAAGCTCGAGCGACTAATCGCGGCTTTCGGCCTCCACGTAGTAAACGACAGAACCCAACCTCCGACCTTCGAAGAGAGGGGAGTTTCGTCCTACATCGACGTGACTCTCGTCTCGGGGTCCATGATCGCGGAGGTACAGTCCTGGAAAGTGAAACGGGACTGGACTTCCAGCGACCATAACGCGATAGTCTTTAAAATCACTACCGTAGCCCAAACGGATCGAGTGGACTCCAGCCGATTCAACATCAGACGAGCTGACTGGGGCCTGCTCGACTCTACGATCAAGGAGTTGTCTGTTTCCCACCTTGACCACATTGTCTTGGATAGTGCAGAGGAGGTCGAGCAAATGGCCGATGCTCTCCAGAAAGTCCTGTACGAAGCGTGCGAAACCGCCATACCGCGTAGGCGCCGTATCCGAAAAAATAACCCCTGGTGGACTCGAGAACTTACCGACAAAAAGTCCGAGCTCTACAGCGCTAGGCGTAATATGCAGCAACAGTGGAGCCTCCCTGGACACAGTTTGCGAAAAGCAGAATATCGGGCTCTCTTGCGCGATTACTGCCGATCGGTGAAAGGGGCCAAGGTCGGCAGCTGGCAAGAAGTCGTCACAGTGCGCGGAAATGAGGAGCCATGGGGGGTAGTCTATAAGCAGCTCAGAGGCAAGCTGCAAAACGAAAGAACCCTCAGTTCCGTTCGGTGTGGGGATACGGAGTCAATGTCGATGTTGGAGACGGCCAACCGTCTGCTTGAGGTGCACGTTCCAGACGATACACCTTCCAACGAAACCCCCGAGCAGGCACAGATTAGAGAATCAATAAACTCACCGCCCGAGACCGAAGATGCCGCACCCTTCGAGCAATGGGAGATAGCTCTCATTCTCGCATCCCTCAAAAACAACAAAGCTCCCGGCTTCGACCTTCTTGAAGTCAGAGTCCTAAAGGCTGCCATCAAAGCCATTCCTCATCACTTCCTGCGGCTCTTCAACGCCTGCCTAGAGCACGGCGTCTTCCCCCGAGCCTGGAAACAGGCTTCCCTCATTTTCCTCCCAAAAGGAGGCAAAGATAGTAGCGACTCGAAATCGTACCGACCCATCAGTCTCCTCCCGGTTACAGGTAAACTCTACGAGCGGTTAGTAAAAAGGAGACTATCCGATACAGCGCTAGGACCAGACATGATCTCCGACAGGCAGTTCGGCTTCAGGGCTGGCATGTCTACTGAAGACGCGATCATCGAGCTGCGCAGACTTACAGCCGCTTCCCCTAAAAAGCAGGTTGCTGCGCTTCTTTTCGATGTTAAAGGCGCCTTTGACTGCATTTGGCGCCCGGCCATCCTCCAAAGCCTCAAAGAGAAAGATTGTCCCAAAAATATATACAAACTTCTCGTTAGCTACTTTGAAAATAGGCAGGCTCAGGTAGTTTGGGGGACAAATCAAGTCTCCAAGCAGGCAACTAGGGGCTGTCCGCAGGGTTCGGTTTTAGGACCCTCGGGCTGGAACCTTGGATTCGATCCGCTGCTCCGCAGCCTCGAGCAAGGTGTAGTGACAGAGGGAGGCGGAAAACTCCCAATAAACTTCGTCGCATATGCGGATGACTTGGCCGTACTAGTCGAAGGGGACTCTAGGGCGGAAATAGAAAAAGTAGGAAAGGCGGTCGTAAAGCATATCGTCGAAAGATGCTCGGCTATAAAATTGGAGGTTTCGGAATCTAAGACGGTAGGGATTTTCGTTAAAAAACCTAAGGTAGTAGGTTCAAAAGCGGTAAAAATAAACCGGAAAGACTGCCGTAAGGGAGGAGCGCGAAATCCGAAAATAGAGTTGGGCGGGAAATCGATCAGTTTTGAACAGTCGGTACGTTATCTTGGCGTGCATTTCGATGCAAACTTGGGCATTAGCGCCCACTGCAAATATCTTAGGGAAAAGTTAGTACCGCTCTTTAGCGACTTGCGTAAACTGGCACAATGCCAGTGGGGTCTGGGACACAAGGCGTTGGAGACGATATACAAGGGTGTATTCGTCCCAACGGTATGTTACGCGTCCGCGGCGTGGTACAAGGAGGGAGCGCATACAGATAGGATTCTCGAAGATCTGCACAGGCAGATCCTCATAGCTATTACACGATGTTACCGATCGACATCTTACGAGGCCGCGTGCGTACTAGCGGGAACTCTCCCGATATGTATCCAACTTAGGGTTAGCGTGGCGAAGTATCACCTGAGAAAAGGTGAAGACGCGGAGATAGGCGGCGTCGTAATTAGACACGACCCAGAGGGTCTAAAGGAAAATTATAATAGGGTTCTTGAGGTCGCGAATGAGATGTGGCAGGCGCGTTGGGAGGCATCGGAACAGGGCAATGCTACTCGCGAACTTTTCTTTCCAGACGTAGTTGCCAGAGTTAAAAGCGACTGGATCCGTCCAGATCACTTCACCTCGCAGGTTCTCACGGGTCACGGGTACTTTAATGAGAAACTCCACCAGCTCTCTTTGGCAAAGGCAGCGGCTTGTATCTGTTGCGGCGAACCCGACAACAACTTACACTTCCTTTTAGAATGCCCTGCCTTCGCTGAATTCCGCGATGAGCTGATAACTCCGGTTTCGGGTGGGCTTGAGGCGCCGGAAGCCACGCTAATGTTAGTATCTTCCCCAGAAGGGTTCGCGGCTTTGAAAGAATACAGTAGAGTAGCGTTCGAATGTAAGAGGCAATTGGAAAATGCCCTTACGGAATCCGACGAAGGATTAAGCAGTGAGAGTGAGGAATAGAGTGACTGAGGTGGTGGGTGAAAGGAAGAGCTGGTGAAAAATGTCTAAGTTAGGCAAACAAACGCGAAGTCAAAAGCATGCTTGGCTTGGCCCTCGCGAAAGTCGCCTTAGGGCTTGACTCGCGAAATAAACTCGTTCGAAACTTGGCCATCGTCCGCGTCTCACGCGTAAGGCCCCGTGGAAGGTCGCTATATGCTTGACACGCGAATGCATGC
>NC_045761.1:14711183-14716183 GCF_009193385.2 Nasonia vitripennis | reverse complement strand
GACGAGTAGGAGGGTCGCGGCGGTGTGCGCAGAAGGGTCTGGGCGTGAGCCTGCCTGGAGCCGCCGTCGGTGCAGATCTTGGTGGTAGTAGCAAATACTCCAGCGAGGCCCTGGAGGACTGACGTGGAGAAGGGTTTCGTGTGAACAGCCGTTGCACACGAGTCAGTCGATCCTAAGCCCTAGGAGAAATCCTATGTCGATGACGGTGTATGTTTCTAAAGTATTTTTGACTAAAGTGCACACCCGTCGGGCGAAAGGGAATCCGGTTCCTATTCCGGAACCCGGCAGCGGAACCGCATACAATTCGGGCCCTCGTAAGAGTGTTCGTCGGGGTAACCCAAAGTGACCTGGAGACGCCGTCGGGAGATCCGGGAAGAGTTTTCTTTTCTGTATAAGCGTTCGAGTTCCCTGGAAACCTCTAGCAGGGAGATAGGGTTTGGAACGCGAAGAGCACCGCAGTTGCGGCGGTGTCCGGATCTTCCCCTCGGACCTTGAAAATCCAGGAGAGGGCCACGTGGAGGTGTCGCGCCGGTTCGTACCCATATCCGCAGCAGGTCTCCAAGGTAAAGAGCCTCTAGTCGATAGACTAATGTAGGTAAGGGAAGTCGGCAAATTGGATCCGTAACTTCGGAATAAGGATTGGCTCTGAGGAGCGGGGCGCGTCGGGCTTGGTCGGGAAGTGGGTCTGGCTGACGTGCCGGGCCTGGGCGAGGTGAATGACCCTCCTTCACGGGGGGGTCGGGATCCGAGCTCGGTACCGTGCCTTGGCCTCCCGCGGATCTTCCTTGCTGCGAGGCTTTTGGGGCGGTTTACGCCGTCCTGATCGTTCTCTTCGGCCGCCATTCAACGCTCAGCTCAGAACTGGCACGGACTAGGGGAATCCGACTGTCTAATTAAAACAAAGCATTGCGATGGCCCTCGCGGGTGATGACGCAATGTGATTTCTGCCCAGTGCTCTGAATGTCAACGTGAAGAAATTCAAGCAAGCGCGGGTAAACGGCGGGAGTAACTATGACTCTCTTAAGGTAGCCAAATGCCTCGTCATCTAATTAGTGACGCGCATGAATGGATTAACGAGATTCCCACTGTCCCTATCTACCAGTATACCTCCAGACGTTGAGCTGAGCACACGTGTTTTTCCGCGAGTCTCAGTGCTGTGCGTCTCTAGCTTTTTCCACCTACTCCACTGCCGCATTTTTACGGTTTTGGGGCTCTGGTGGTGAATACGCGTGTTTAGTGTGTTTCTGTAGTGTTTGTTTATTGCTAAAAGTGCCTGCGTCGAGTGTGAATGGATTAAATTGTGTAAAAGTGCGTGTGAAAGTTTCTGTGCCGTGGCTGCTGCGGAGGCAGCTAAGCCCCGCCCCCCTTTTTCATTCGGGGCGCGATATCTCGACTTCCGGTCTGGGGAGGGGTCTGAAATTTGTCAGGGGTGCTTCCTCACATAATTGTGAGGAACCTGCCGAATTTCGGATTTTTCGACCAACCGTTTCGCGAGCTACAGAAACGACGTCGTTTTGACAGCCGCGCGGGAGCTCCGCCCCTCGTCTGCACTTGCGGGTTAATATCTCGGCTTCCGGTCGACAGAGGGGTCCGAGATTTTTCAGGGGTGTTTCCTCACATAATTGTGGGGAACCTGCGGGGTTTCGAATTTTTCGACCGACCATTTCGCGAGTTACGGAAACGGCGTTCTTCTAACAGCCGCGCTGAAACTAATAAGAGGCTCCGCCCCCAGTCTGCACTTGCCGCTTGATATCTCGGCTTCCGGTCGACAGAGGGGTCCGAAATTTTTCAGGGGTGTTTCCTCACATAATTGTGGGGAACCTGCGGGGTTTCGGAATTTCGACCGTCCGGCCCGGGATTGCTCAAAAGGGGAAGTGAGTGGGAGTTGCCTGTAGAAGCGGGGGAACTTTCTCCCCTTCTCTCGCTCGTCGTAGGCATTTAAAAGTGCGATATCTCGGACAGTGCTCTATAGAAGCGAGTGAAATTTTTCTGTGTGTGCTAGTGGACGTTTACGCGATCTGCCACATAAATTTCACGGCGATCACCTGACTCTTCCGCCGTTGGCGGGAAAAGACTTTCGTGGCGGTGTGATCGTGTATACGCGCCCGTATAGGCGCGACAGGCTGCCTCCCCTGCAACCTGCCGGCTCTGCGTGACTGACCACTTTTTGTTTGCACGCCCGTAAAAAGGTAGGTGTTGTTTTTACTGTGTGTGTGTTTTTGCGTGCCTGCTTGCGAGGCTTCACGTGCTGAGTGCCGCCACTGGAATGGGTGCGAAATCGCGACGAAAGAAGAAGCGTGCGTCCTCCGATGCTGCCTCCAGTAGTCGGTCCGACCCCTCTCCTGAGGCGCGGATCAGGGCGGCTGACGAGGCGGGGTCGGAGTCCGAGTCGCATGCGCACGCTAGGTGTCGCTCGCCGATTGCGAACGGGAAGCGACTATGGGCGAAAACCCCTACGAATGCAAGTGTGAATGCGAGTGATAGCCAGAGCGAATGCGAAGAAATGGAAGTGGTGCCTGTGAGTGCCAAGCGCGGGCTGCCAGCATCCGAGTCAGCGGTGGGTCCACGGGCCAAGAAGAGGCAGCAGACTCTCTTGAGCCCACGTGTGTCTGTTGAGAGAATGAGTGCGCATGTGAATGAAGAACCGCAAGTGAATGCAAGTGTGAATAAGAATGTGCAAACGTGTGTGAATGATAGCGAGCGTGTTGGAGACATGGCGCGCATTGGGGATAAACTCCGTGAGTTTATCCTCAATGATGCGAACAAGGTCTCCAAACATGCGAGCAAGATTGTCCTGGGATGTGTGAGCGAGTATGAGCAGTTCCTCATGCGCCTCCAATGCGAGAACGCAGAACTGCGCGGCAGACTGCATGAGAGCGAGAAGCTGTGTGCGTCTGTGGTTAAGGAGTGTGCGCGTGCCCCCATGGCCCCGTACACCACGGTCGCGGCTGCCAGAGGAGTGCCTGAACAGCGTGCGACTACGAAGCCGGTGAGTGTGGCCAAGCCGAGCTACGCCCTCGTACTCAAAGGCAACGAGAATGAGCCGAACACGGCCATTCTCAATAGGCTCAAGAGTGCGAGTGGCTGTGAGAATGTGCGTGTGAAGAATGTGCGTGAAGCCAGAAATGGTGGTGTGATTGTTGAGACCCTCAGTGAGAAAGAGAGAGAATGTCTGAAGCGTGCGGTAAGCAATGTGCGAGTGAATCTGAGTGCAAACGAGCCGCGAAAGCTCAATCCGAGAGTGATTGTGTATGACGTGCCCAATGAGATGACTGAGGAGCGCTTCCTCAGCAGCTTGTATGAGAAAAATCTGAGTGGAGTGATTGAAAGAGAGAATGTGGGAAGGGAGGTGCGTGTGGCCTCCAGACAGTCGAAACCGGGAGTTTCGGTCGGCAATGTCATTCTCGATGTTGCCGGGCGGATCCGGGATCGACTCCTGGAGGAGAAGCGTGTGTATATCGAGTGGAATGCATACCGTGTGAGCAAGTATGAAAACGTGCCGCGATGCTATGGGTGTTTCAGCTATGGGCATCTGCTACGTGAGTGCAAGGGTGAGCGTCTGTGTTATAGATGCGGAAAACCCGGGCATCGGGGTGCGGGCTGCAGGGAGCGGGAAGACTGCGGGAACTGTCGGGCCCGCGGTCTTAGTGCGACCCACTCGGCCCTCTCTCCTGAGTGCCCGGAGTATAAATGGAGATTAGAACGACTGAGAGGGAGGATAAGCTCATAAAATGGCGCATTCCCGGGAAATTCGTGTGCTTCAAGTGAATGCTCAACGGGGATACAGTGTGATGTGTGATTTAGGTGAACGACTGCTAAATGAGAGTATTGATGTGTGCCTGATCCAGGAGCCGCACTGCGTGAATGGTCGTGTGGTTGGGTTGCCGTATGGCACTAGAGTGTTTGTTAGTAAAAGTGGCAGGGCGGCTCTTGTCGTGGCGGGTGATACCATCGAGTGCCTCTCATTGGACGATTGGGATTGCGAGAATGGTGTATGTGTATGGACGAAAGGCGTCCACGGCGAGGTTTATATGGTCTCGGTATACTGCCGTTTCGGCGAGGATATCGAGCCGTATCTGCTGAGCCTGGACAGACTGCTTGAGAGAATAGCTGGACATGAATGCATCTTGGGTATGGACGCGAATGCCTCGAGCGGTCTTTGGCACAGCAAGGATTCGACATCGAGTAGAGAAAGAGAAGCGAGAGGGCATGCTCTCGAGCGGTGGATTCTAGCGAATGAATGGGGACTGAATATTCTGAATGAGCCTAGTGAGCACTACACCTTCAGCGGCCCTAGGGGGCAGAGCGACATTGATGTCACTCTGTCCAATATTCGACGACATGACTGTAAGCTTGAGTGGGAGGTCAGGTGCGAATGGGGAATAAGTGACCACAATCCCATACTCATCCGATTGTGGCACGGCGTGAACGAGGCTTCGCCTGCGGCTGTTCCTCCTCCATTAAGTTGGAGGTCTTGGAAACACGGCTATGGACGTGGCCTATATATGGATGTACTGAATGACAGAGCAGATGAGCTTGGTCTGACCTCGTTTTCAGACCTTGACTCATCACAAATGGCTCTGAAGGTGACTGAATGGTTGACGAGTGCTAATGATGAGTGCATGAAGAGAGCGAAAGTGATGAGGAGAGAATGGGTTGTCTGGTGGACGGATGAACTGGAATATATGAAAAGAGACGTGCAGCGGTGCCGAAAAAAGTACCAGCGTGCAAGATGCCGTCAAGACGAGAATGTGGCTGACCTCAAGAGTGAATATAGAAAATGCGAGAGAGAATACAAGTGTTCGATGCGTGAAGTTAAGGAGCGTGATTGGAGGGAGGCCGTTGGCAGAGATGCCAACGACGACCCCTGGGGACGCGTGTATAGAATCTGCCGCGGCAAGAATAAAAAGAGCGACCTTGCTGGGCTAAAGACGCCCGATGGATGCACGAAGACATGGATGGAGAGTGCAAGTGTCTTGATGAAAGATTTCTACCCTCGT
>NC_045761.1:14668683-14701183 GCF_009193385.2 Nasonia vitripennis | reverse complement strand
CCTCCCCTGCAACCTGCCGGCTCTGCGTGACTGACCACTTTTTGTTTGCACGCCCGTAAAAAGGTAGGTGTTGTTTTTACTGTGTGTGTGTTTTCGCGTGCCTGCTTGCGAGGCTTCACGTGCTGAGTGCCGCCACTGGAATGGGTGCGAAATCGCGACGAAAGAAGAAGCGTGCGTCCTCCGATGCTGCCTCCAGTAGTCGGTCCGACCCCTCTCCTGAGGCGCGGATCAGGGCGGCTGACGAGGCGGGGTCGGAGTCCGAGTCGCATGCGCATGCTAGGTGTCGCTCGCCGATTGCGAACGGGAAGCGACTATGGGCGAAAACCCCTACGAATGCAAGTGTGAATGCGAGTGATAGCCAGAGCGAATGCGAAGAAATGGAAGTGGTGCCTGTGAGTGCCAAGCGCGGGCTGCCAGCATCCGAGTCAGCGGTGGGTCCACGGGCCAAGAAGAGGCAGCAGACTCTCTTGAGCCCACGTGTGTCTGTTGAGAGAATGAGTGCGCATGTGAATGAAGAACCGCAAGTGAATGTAAGTGTGAATAAGAATGTGCAAACGTGTGTGAATGATAGCGAGCGTGTTGGAGACATGGCGCGCATTGGGGATAAACTCCGTGAGTTTATCCTCAATGATGCGAACAAGGTCTCCAAACATGCGAGCAAGATTGTCCTGGGATGTGTGAGCGAGTATGAGCAGTTCCTCATGCGCCTCCAATGCGAGAACGCAGAACTGCGCGGCAGACTGCATGAGAGCGAGAAGCTGTGTGCGTCTGTGGTTAAGGAGTGTGCGCGTGCCCCCATGGCCCCGTACACCATGGTCGCGGCTGCCAGAGGAGTGCCTGAACAGCGTGCGACTGCGAAGCCGGTGAGTGTGGCCAAGCCGAGCTACGCCCTCGTACTCAAAGGCAAGGAGAATGAGCCGAACACGGCCATTCTCAATAAGCTGAAGAGTGCGAGTGGCTGTGAGAATGTGCGTGTGAAGAATGTGCGTGAAGCCAGAAATGGTGGTGTGATTGTTGAGACCCTCAGTGAGAAAGAGAGAGAATGTCTGAAGCGTGCGGTAAGCAATGTGCGAGTGAATCTGAGTGCAAACGAGCCGCGAAAGCTCAATCCGAGAGTGATTGTGTATGACGTGCCCAATGAGATGACTGAGGAGCGCTTCCTCAGCAGCTTGTATGAGAAAAATCTGAGTGGAGTGATTGAAAGAGAGAATGTGGGAAGGGAGGTGCGTGTGGCCTCCAGACAGTCGAAACCGGGAGTTTCGGTCGGCAATGTCATTCTCGATGTTGCCGGGCGGATCCGGGATCGACTCCTGGAGGAGAAGCGTGTGTATATCGAGTGGAATGCATACCGTGTGAGCAAGTATGAAAACGTGCCGCGATGCTATGGGTGTTTCAGCTATGGGCATCTGCTACGTGAGTGCAAGGGTGAGCGTCTGTGTTATAGATGCGGAAAACCCGGGCATCGGGGTGCGGGCTGCAGGGAGCGGGAAGACTGCGGGAACTGTCGGGCCCGCGGTCTTAGTGCGACCCACTCGGCCCTCTCTCCTGAGTGCCCGGAGTATAAATGGAGATTAGAACGACTGAGAGGGAGGATAAGCTCATAAAATGGCGCATTCCCGGGAAATTCGTGTGCTTCAAGTGAATGCTCAACGGGGATACAGTGTGATGTGTGATTTAGGTGAACGACTGCTAAATGAGAGTATTGATGTGTGCCTGATCCAGGAGCCGCACTGCGTGAATGGTCGTGTGGTTGGGTTGCCGTATGGCACTAGAGTGTTTGTTAGTAAAAGTGGCAGGGCGGCTCTTGTCGTGGCGGGTGATACCATCGAGTGCCTCTCATTGGACGATTGGGATTGCGAGAATGGTGTATGTGTATGGACGAAAGGCGTCCACGGCGAGGTTTATATGGTCTCGGTATACTGCCGTTTCGGCGAGGATATCGAGCCGTATCTGCTGAGCCTGGACAGACTGCTTGAGAGAATAGCTGGACATGAATGCATCTTGGGTATGGACGCGAATGCCTCGAGCGGTCTTTGGCACAGCAAGGATTCGACATCGAGTAGAGAAAGAGAAGCGAGAGGGCATGCTCTCGAGCGGTGGATTCTAGCGAATGAATGGGGACTGAATATTCTGAATGAACCTAGTGAGCACTACACCTTCAGCGGCCCTAGGGGGCAGAGCGACATTGATGTCACTCTGTCCAATATTCGACGACATGACTGTAAGCTTGAGTGGGAGGTCAGGTGCGAATGGGGAATAAGTGACCACAATCCCATACTCATCCGATTGTGGCACGGCGTGAACGAGGCTTCGCCTGCGGCTGTTCCTCCTCCATTAAGTTGGAGGTCTTGGAAACACGGCTATGGACGTGGCCTATATATGGATGTACTGAATGACAGAGCAGATGAGCTTGGTCTGACCTCGTTTTCAGACCTTGACTCATCACAAATGGCTCTGAAGATGACTGAATGGTTGACGAGTGCTAATGATGAGTGCATGAAGAGAGCGAAAGTGATGAGGAGAGAATGGGTTGTCTGGTGGACGGATGAACTGGAATATATGAAAAGAGACGTGCAGCGGTGCCGAAAAAAGTACCAGCGTGCAAGATGCCGTCAAGACGAGAATGTGGCTGACCTCAAGAGTGAATATAGAAAATGCGAGAGAGAATACAAGTGTTCGATGCGTGAAGTTAAGGAGCGTGATTGGAGGGAGGCCGTTGGCAGAGATGCCAACGACGACCCCTGGGGACGCGTGTATAGAATCTGCCGCGGCAAGAATAAAAAGAGCGACCTTGCTGGGCTAAAGACGCCCGATGGATGCACGAAGACATGGATGGAGAGTGCAAGTGTCTTGATGAAAGATTTCTACCCTCGTGATGAGGGTACGAACGTGGAAAGAATGCCTGAAATGCTGAATGTGACGAACGATGGCAGAGGTGAGGAAGAGTATGAATGGAGCGAAGTCAACCTTGCCGTAGACAAACTGCGGCAAAGGAAGGCACCAGGGCTCGATGGGATCACCTCCTCCGTGATAAAGTATGCGTGGTTGGCTATCCCCATGTATATGAAGTGTATGTATGACAGATGTCTGAAAGACGGAAATTTCCCGGCAATATGGAAGAAGGCGAGGGTAGTGGTCCTGCTCAAGGGAGGCGACAGGGATAAGAAGGATCCCGGCTCGTACAGGAATATCAGCCTCCTTAGCGGGCTGGGAAAACCTCTTGAGCGCCTGATGATCGAGCGAATGATGGAACGAATGAATGGAAAATGGAATGATTGCCAATACGGCTTCCGAGAGGGGCGTTCATGCGAAGATGCATGGATGCGCTTCAAGGACTCCGTAAATAGCGTAAATTCAAAGTATGCAGTTGGAATCCTTGTCGACTTCAAGGGAGCGTTCAACAACCTTCGCTGGAGCGTCATTCTGCGCTACCTCCTTGAGTGTGGATGTGACGAGCATGAAATGAGATTATGGATGAGTTACTTTAATGAAAGATATGCGAGTCTGAGCAGCGAAATGAATGAGGTAATGGTGAAAGAGGAAAGAGGGTGCCCGCAGGGATCCATCTCGGGTCCCTATATGTGGAACCTCTGTATGAATGGACTACTAGATCGGCTGAGTGCAATGAATGAAAGGATCGTAGCATATGCCGATGACCTGATGATTGTCGCAAATGGAAACAGCAGAATGGAAATGGAGCGAATGGCCGACGAATGCATGCGCATCGTGTATGAATGGGGAAGGGAGGTTGGAGTTAGTGTGTCTGAAAAAAAGACGGTATGCATAATGTTGAAAGGTAAACTGAATGTAGACGGACGAAAGATGAGAGTCACTGTGGCTGAGGGCACTCTCTCATCCATAGGGTACGTCAAGAGTGCTAGGTATTTGGGTGTATGCATGGGTGAGCGTATGAGTTTCGCGGAGCATATAAGAGGACTTAGAACGAAAGTGATGGGAGCGATTGGAGGCTTGAGGCGTGTAATGAGGAAAGAATGGGGTGTGAAAAAGAAGACTGCGTGTACGTGGACGAAAGGACTGCTCTTGGCCGGAGTAATGTATGGGTCGAGTGTATGGTACGAGAGCATGAAATATAAGACTATGCGTGAAAGTATGAATTCGACAGAGGGTCTAAAAGGAAAAATATAATAGGGTTCTTTGAGGGTCGCGAATGAGATGTGGCAGGCGCGCGTTGGGGAGCATCGGAACAGGGCAATGCTACTCGCGAACTTTTCTTTCCAGACGTAGTTGCCGAGTTAAAGCGACTGGATCCGTCCAGATCACTTCACCTCGCAGGTTCTCACGGGTCACAGGTACTTTAATGAAACTCCACCAGCTCTCTTTGGCAAAGGCAGCGGCTTGTACATCTGTTGCAGCGAACCGACAACAACACACTTCCTTTTAGAATGCCCTGCCTTCGCTGAATTCCGCGATGAGCTGATAACTCCGGTTTCGGGTGGGCTTGAGGGCGCCGGAAATACGCTAATGTTAGTATCTTCCCCAGAAGGGTTCGCGGCTTTGAAGAATACAGTAGAGTAGCGTTCGAATGTAAGAGCAGTTGGAAAATGCCCTTACGGAATCCATTGAAGGATCAAGCAGTGAGTGAGGAATAGAGTGACTGGTGGTGGGTGAAGAGGAAGAGCTGGTGAAAATGTCTAAGTTAAGGCAAACAAACACTTGAAGTCAAAAGCATGCTTGGCTTGGCCCTCGCGAAAGTCGCCTTAGGGCTTGACTCGCGAAATAAGCTCGTTCGAGCAGCCATCGTCCGCGTCTCACGCGTAAGGCCCCGTGGAAGGTCGCTATATGCTTGACACGCGAAGATGCATGCTCGATCGTAAAATTTGGCCGTCGACCGAATTGACCATCTTGGGTCTACCAAAGATAACAGTAAATTCAAGAATAAATTTGGTGTGCTTGTGCGTTACTGCAACTACAAATCACGCCTCGAACGAGGAGTGTAGTTAGAGACGCTAGAACCTTCGCCCTGAAACATCGTGGAGGAGATGTTGAAGGAGTCTGTCCCAAGCATTGTTCGCTGGCGACAAAGGGCTCTGGCTGAAGGATTAGCACAGAGCCGCTCGTTTTGCAGAGGCTCAAAGCAGGACTTTGTCCTGTCCCCGAGCGCACCTTTCGAAGAAGGTGCGCCCGGCGTATTATTTATTTACTAACAACATGTATTTCTCCTAACAGGTACAAACAAAGGTAGTGGAGATCCAGGCGGGATCTCGCCGATACTTCCGTGGTTCCCCGTGGACGGTCCGGTGGATGGTAGAGCTTGCTCACCATCCCGCTATGACTGAAATAAAGCATTCGTCCCAGTTGACTGATTGTCCCCGCACGGCCATCCTCAGAGAACCGGGCGGGTACAATCTATTGATCACTCCAATGGGCATGAATTTTTCCAGGAACGTTCTCTCCTTTCGGGTGGTTCGATAGATGGTGGACGGAAAACAGGTCGCGTATGCTATGGCGAGGTAGCGAGTCCAAATAACATCAGGGCTAACCGAAACTAATGTCCCTATCTACCATCCTAGCGAACCGGTTGGTTGAAGTACTCAAGGCAGCAGTTCTTGTTGCAGGGTATGGATCCCTTCTGGAAGTGCCAGTGATACAGCGTCTACGTCGCGCTGGGTATCAACGCTCTCCCACAAGTTGGGGGCCCTTTCTAAAGTGAAGATTGGGCCGCGAGATGGCCAATAGTATCTCGGCTAAGTTCGAACGCGCAAAGATGGGGCAGTGGAATCACCTTATGAGAACAGGACAAGATTCCCCTGTATGTCCAGAGCTGCAGGCTCGGTATTGTATATGTATAAAGTTAGCGGTGGTATTAGCAAATGCAGATTTCCGGGAGCGCTGAGGTTCTCGGGGAAGCGCTCTAAAGAAGTGTGGAAGGAAAATTTTTCCTGCAGAAGCACTCGACTGCGATGATCGGTAGATCTGTTGTTATGCCGTATCGAGCTTGTATGCCTGGGTCAAAGGGCCGACTCAGGTTGCGAGCCCGGTGGCCCAATTGTACACGAACCCGCCCGTTCGAGCACCTCAACCGTTGATATACGTGAGCCTCCTTTGGGTAAGTGCTACGACAATCAGCGGTTTTCGAAAGCGAATCTGCCTCTGGCAGCCCAAACTCCGTGCGCCTCTTGAGGCGCACGTATTCTCCTTCCTTGCTCCTAAACGCCCGCGTAACTCCAGTGAGTAACGTGTGGTTTCTTAGGCCAGGTAGGAATTTATTAATTGATAGGTTTTAGTTAGGATAGAATTAGCTCTGGCACTCTGTGACCACTTACCCCGTGGGTAACGCCAATAATTATCTCGCGCGGTCGCCTCGTCGGCTCGTGGCGGCTGGGAACTGCAAGCGCGCGTAGCGCGAGCGGAACTCGGCTGCTGGGGGTCGATGGCGCGATTGTAGGCCTCTCGATCTAGTCTTCTTTTTCTTCCTTCTTTTTCTTCCACCTCGCGTGACGCTCTCTGCACCTTGGCTGTGTCGGGGTGTGGGGGGCATTTTCACGTTAGGGACTTTTCGAGATAGAAAGCAATGCGTGTGGAATCAAAAGCAATGCGTGTGGAATCAAAAAAGCAATGCGTGTGGAATAAAAAAGCAATGCGTGTGGAATCTAAAAGCAATGCGTGTGGAATCAAATCAAAAGCAATGCGTGTCAGTTGATACTTAGTCTTAGATTCACTTGCGTCAGTAAAACGAGCCGACCATTAGGTCGGCAAGTCACGATGGAACTTTTCAAATCCCGAAAGCAATGCGTGTCGATTGACAAAATAGTTTAGCTTCACTAGCATCCATAAAAACAGGCCGGCGTGGGGCCGGCAAGTCACGATGAGACTTTTTCAAATTTTTCATTTGAGAGAAAGCAATGCGTATCAACTGACAACTAAATCATAGCCGGCCATTGGGGCCGGCAAAGTCACGATGAGGGACTTTTCATATTTCCACGCGCCCCAAGAGTAGAATCACCCCGCGAATATAAACTCAACTTCCTCTCTCTTTTCTATACTCTCACACACACATACGCACCACAACAAACACAAAACACGATGCAGGCCGCATCTGGGCCAGTTTCGCTGTCACAGCGTTAGGGTGAGACCAGGTAACTTTTGCCGGCATCAATCACGAACACACACACACTAACACTTTTCGATGCAGGCCGCGCGCGGGCCAGTTTCGCTGTCACAGCGTTAGGGTGAGACCAAATATCTTTGCCGGCATAAAATAGCTCTTTTCTTAACTAAGACAACTTCTCTTCTCTTCTCCTCTAAACTTAAGCTAAACCAGGCGTGAAGGCGCTCTCCTGCCACCTGCACTCTAATATTAATTCGAAAAGTTCGCGATCCTCTGGCTCAAGCGGCCTGAAAGCCAGGTTCGACGCCTGTTTCCCCGTGACAGGCACCTAGAACTCTTAGCAATAATGTGTCTTCCGTAAGTCCGCGTGCGTGACCCCATAGGTACCGCTATGTTGCACTGGAAATCATCTCGCGAAATAAGAGCTCGTCGTGCTCATACGTTGCGTTGTCTTCCCTGATTATCTAGCTTGGGCCGATGGAGGGCTAACTAGCCTTCTCGGTCTTACAGTGCAACTAGCAAAGGCTTACATAGCAATCCTCCAGGTACTCTTTTAAGTTGAAAACTCTAGTCGCATCTGGCCTGTCACGGGAAGAAATAGAATACATGAATTAAAGCCACGCGCCGCGTATCGTGCAGGGATGGGTAAACAGTCTGCGCGGACCATGTAGGTTCACGACTTCACAGTCGCTAGGAGGCGGAGCCGTAAGCCCGTGAAGTAAGAGAGGCACCTCCTGGGCCGCGTGATAGTTTAAGGAGCCGGGCCGTCAGTTAACCAGGCGGTTAGAGCTGCTCCGTAACAGCACGTGTAAAAGCTTCGTCGCCGGAGCACTTGGTTGGCTACCTATGGGGATGTGTAACGGCACGGAGTACTGCCGCGGCTGCTGAAAGTTCCGCTCTCTCTTTTGTTCGCGCTTTTTGGCGCATGGTAATATTGCAGGCGTCCACCCGGTGGGAAACAAACTCGTCTAAATTAAGGCTCTAATACATATACTTATTCCTGCAGGTAAAAACTCAAAATCCACAATGCCAGGTCCACAAAAGAAAAACGTTGCTGAGGGTGCAGCTAGAGGAGGTCCCCAGCCACTCCAGGAATCCCCTCGTCGCCGGTCGGGGCCGTCTTCTGACCGGTGCGAGGGAAGACAGCAGGCATCCCTCAGTCAGGACCTGGCCGGTTAGGGGCGGTGGCGGGCTACGACGGCCCAGGGAAGGTGAAGTCGGCCTCAGGCCATGTCTGTTAGATTAGTTCGTGACAGCGCATCGAAGATGGCACGGAAAACAGTAGATGTCGAGGCCGGGCTCCAAAAACGAGATTAGGTTCTTGCAAATAAACGCGGAGGGAGGGCAGATAGTAAACGCCGAAATTTGCGAATTAATAGCGTCAAAAGATAGACATAGTTCTGGCTCAGGGCCGTACTCGAAAGTTAATAAAAAGAGGGGTCGCGTTATTTCACAGGCCTTAGACGTGCAAGTCGGGCAATATGTCTAAAGGCGCAGGCACAAAGACGGCTCCTAAAGCCTTCGTAAACCCGACTTGCACGCCTTCTTCGTCTCAGCGTTAAGCGCAACACTGCGTTGTTGCCGGTGCATACGCCTAGCGTCACGTTTTCGCCGTTTCAATGTACTTTCAATTCTGCGACGATATTGAAGTACGCGACCTCGGGCAACTAGAAGTATTAAGAGAACCTCAGAGGTCAAAGGTAGTAATAGGCGTGGCGCAAACGCCCGGAATCCTCGCTTTGGTCCCCTCGTGGGACAAACGAGGAAAGGAGAAGCTCGAGCGACTAATCGCGGCTTTCAGCCCTCCACGTAGTAAACGACAGAACCAACCTCCGACCTTCGAAGAGGGAGTTCGTCCTACATCGACGTGACTCTCGTCTCGGGGTCCATGATCGCGGAGGTACAGTCCTGGAAAGTGAAACGGACTGGACCAGCACGACCATAACGATAGTCTTTAAAATCACTACCGTAGCTAAAACGGATCGAGTGGACTCCAGCCGATTCAACATCAGACGGAAGCTGACGGGGCCTGCTCGACTCTACGATCAAGAGGTTGTCTGTTTCCCCACCTTGACCCATTGTCTTGGATGAGTGCAGAGGAGGTCGAGCAAATGGCCGATGCTCTCCAGAAAGTCCTGTACAGAAGCGTGCGAAACCGCCATACCGCGTAGGCATCGTATCGAAAAATAACCCTGGTGGACTCGAGAACTTACCGACAAAAGTCCGGAGAGCTCTACAGCGCTAGGCGTATGCAGCAACAGTGGAGCCTCCCTGGACTGGTTGCGAAAGCAGAATATCGGGCTCTCTTGCGCGATTACTGCCGATCGGTGAAAGGGGCCAAAGGTCGGCAGCTGGCAGAAGTCGTCACAGTGCGCGGAAATGAGGGAGCCATGGGGGGTAGTCTATAAGCAGCTCAGAGGCAAGCTGCAAAGGCAGAAAGACCTCAGTTCCGTTCGGTGTGGGGATACGGAGTCAATGTCGATGTTGGAGACGGCCAACCGTCTGCCCGAGGTGCACGTTCGAAGACGATACACCTTCCAGCAGGAAACCCCCGGCAGGCACAGATTAGAGAATCCAATAAAACTCACCGCCCGAGACCGAAGATGCCGCACCCTTCGAGCAATGGGAGATAGCTCTCATTCTCGCATCCCTCAAAACAACAAAGCTCCCGGCTTCGACCTTCTTGAAGTCAGAGTCTAAAGGCTGCCATCAAAGCCATTCCTCATCACTTCCTGCGGCTCTTCAACGCCTGCCTAGAGCACCGGCGTCTTCCCGAGCCTGGAAACAGGCTTCCTTTCACTCCCAAAGGAGGCAAAGAGATAGTAGCGACTCGAAATCATTACCGACCCATCAGTCTCCTCCCGGTTACAGGTAAACTCTACGAGCGGTTAGTAAAAGAGGGGCTATCCGATGGCGCTAGGACCGGAACCTTGATCTCCGACCAGGCAGTTCGGCTTCAGGGCTGGCATGTCTACTGAACGCGATCATCGAGCTGCGCAGACACAGCCGCTTCCCCTAAAGCAGGTTGCTGCGCTTCTTTCGATGTTAAAGGCGCAGCTGACTGCATTTGGCGCCAGCCATCCTCAAAGCCTCAAAGAAAGATTGTCCCAAAATATATACAAACTTCTCGTTAGCTACTTCCCGAGAAATAGGCAGGCTCAGGTAGTTTGGGGACAAATCAAAGTCTCAAGCAGGCAACTAGGGGCTGTCCGCAGGGTTCGGTTTTAGGACCCTCGGGCTGGAACCTTGGATTCGATCCGCTGCTCTCCGCAGCCTCGAGCAGAATGTAGTGACAGAGGAGGCGGAAAACTCCCATTAAACTTCGTCGCATATGCGGATGACTTAGCCGTACTAGTCGAAGGGACTCTAGGGCGGAAATAGAAAAATTAGGAAAGGCGGTCGTAAAGCATATCGTCGAAAGATGCTCGGCTATAAAATTGGAGGTTTTTCGGAATCTAAGACGGTAAGGTTTTCGTTAAAAACTACCTAAAGGTAGTAGGTTCAAAAGCGGTAAATAAACCGGAAAGACTGCCGTAAGGGAGGGCGCGAAATCGAAAGTAGAGTTGGGCGGGAAATCGATCAGTTTTGAACAGTCGGTACGTTATCTTGGCGTGCATTTCGATGCAAACTTGGGCATTAGCGCCCACTGCAAATATCTTAGGGGAAAAGTTGAGTACCGCTCTTTAGCGACTTGCGTAAACTGGCACAATGCCAGTGGGGTCACGGACTAAAGGCGTTAGGAGACGATATACAAGGGTGTATTCGTCCCAACGGTATGTTACGCGTCCGCGGCGTGGTACAGGGAGGGAGCGCATACGGAGATAGGATTCTCGAATCTGCAGACAGATCCTCATAGCTATTACACGATGGTACCGATCGACATCTTACGAGGCCGCGTGCGTACTAGCGGAACTCTCCCGATATGTATCCAACTTAGGGTTAGCGTGGCGAAGTATCACCTGAGAAAGGTGAAGACGCGGAGATAGGCGGCGTCGTAATTAGACACGACAGAGGGTCTAAAGGAAAATTATAATAGGGTTCTTGAGGTCGCAGATGAGATGTGGCAGGCGCGTTGGGAGGCATCGGAACAGGGCAATGCTACTCGCGAACTTTTCTTTCCAGACGTGGTTGCCAGAGTTAAAAGCGACTGGATCCGTCAGATCACTTCACCTCGCAGGTTCTCACGGGTCACGGGTACTTTAACGAAACTCCACCAGCTCTCTTTTGGCGAGAGCGGCGGCTTGTCATTGCGGCGGAGCCGACAGCAACTTACACTTCCTTTTAGAGATGCCCTGCCTTCGCTGAATTCCGCGATGAGCTGATAACTCCGGTTTCGAAGATTGGGCTCGGCGAGGCGCCGAATACGCTAATGTTAGTATCTTCCCCAGAAGAAGGGTTCGCGGCTTTGAAGAATACAGTAAGAGTGGCGTTCGAATGTAAAGAGCGGTGGAAATGCCCTTACGGAATCCGACGAAGGATTAAGCGGTGAGTGAGAATAGAGTGACTGGTGGTGGGTGAAAGGAAGGCTGGTGAAAAATGTCTAAGTTAAGGCAAACAAACGCGAGTCAAATGCGTAGCAGCGGCCCTCGCGAAAGTCATATGGGAGGCTTGACTCGCGAAATAAACTCGTTTCGAAACTTGGCCATCGTCCGCGTCACGCGTAAAGGCCCCGTGGAAGGTCGCTATATGCTTGACACGCGAATGCATGCTCGATCGTAAAAATTTGGCCGTCGACCGAATTGACCATCTTAGGTCTACCAAAGATAACAGTAAATTCAAGAATAAATTTGGTGTGCTTGTGCGTTACTGCAACTACAAATCACGCCTCTCGAACGAGAGGTGTAGTTAGAGACGCTAGAACCTTCGCCCTAAAACATCGTGGAGGAGATGTTGAAGGAGTCCTGTCCCCAGCATTGTTCGCTGGCGACAAGGGCTCTGGCTGAAGGATTAGCACAGAGCCGCTCGTTTTGCAGAGGCTCAAAGCAGGACTTTGTCCTGTCCCCGAAGCGCACCTTTTCGAAGAAGGTGCGCCCGGCATCGATATTTTATTTACTAACAACATGTATTTCTCCTAACAGGTACAAACAAAATTGGTGGAGATCCAGGCGGGATCTCGCGAATGCACGCAACTTCCGTGGTTCCCCGTGGACGGTCCGGTGGATGGTGAGCTTGCTCACCATCCCGCTATGACTGACTAAAGCATTCGTCCCAGTTGACTGATTGTCCCCGCGGCCATCCTCGGAAGACCGGGCGGGTACAATCTGTTGATCACCAATGGGCACTTGAATTTTTTCCAGGAACGTTCTCCTTTCAGATTGTGGTTCGATAGATGGTGGACTGGAAAACTTAGTCGCGTATGTATGGCGAAATTGGCGAGTCAAATAACATCAGGGGGCTAACCGAAACTAATCTCTATCTACCATCCTAGCGAACCGGTTGGTTGAAGTACTCAAGGCAACAGTTCTTGTTGCAGGGTATGGATCCTTCTGGAAGTGCAGTGATACAGCGTCTACGTCGCGCTAGGTATCCAACATCTCTCCCACAAGTTGGGGGCCCTTTCTAAAGTGAAGATTGGGCCCGCGAGATGGCCAATAGTATCTCGGCTAAGTTCGAACGCGCAAAAGATGGGGGCAGTGGAATCACCTTATGAGAACAGGACAAGATTCCCCTGTATGTGTCCAGAGCTGCAGGCTCGGTATGGCATAAAGAGTTACTTGGTGGTATTAGCAAATACGAATTTCCGGGGAGCGCTGAGGGTTCTCGAGGAAGCGCTCCCTAAAAGTGTGGAAGGAAAAATTTTTCCTGAAGCACTCTCGACTCTTGATGATCAGTGTAGATCTGTTGTTATGCCGTATCGAGCTTGTATGCCTGGGTCAGGGCCGACTCAGTTGCAGGCCCGGTGGCCAATTGTACACGAACCCGCCCGTTCGAACACCTCAACCGTTGATATACGTGAGCCTCCTTTGGGTAAGTGCTACGACAATCAGCGGTTTCGAAAACTGTGAATCTGCCTCTGGCAGCCCAAACTCCGATGCGCTTCAGGGCACATCCCTCCTTCCTTGCGCTCCTAAACGCGCCCGCGTAACTCAGTGGTAACGTGTGGTTTCTTGTAGGCCGGGTAGGAATTTATTGAGTGATAGGTTTTTAGTTAGGATAGAATTAGCTCTGGCACTCTGTGACCACTTACCCCGTGATTTAACGCCGTAATTATCTCGCGCGGTCGCCTCGTCGGCTCGTGGCGGCTGGGGCTTCTGGCGCGTGGCGCGAAGCGGAACTCGGCTGCTGGGGGTCGATGGCGCGATTGTAGGCCTCTCCGATCTAGTCTTCTTTTTTCTTCTTCTTTTCTTCCACCTCGCGTGGCTTGCTCTCCTGCACCTTGGCTATTGTCAGGGGTGTGGGGGGCATTTTCACGTTAGGGGACTTTCGAGATAGAAAGCAATGCGTGTGGAATCAAAAAGCAATGCGTGTGGAATCAAAAGCAATGCGTGTGGAATAAAAAGCAATGCGTGTGGAATCTGAAAGCAATGCGTGTGGAATCAAAATCAAAAAGCAATGCGTGTCCAGTTGATACTTAGTCTTAGATTCACTTGCGTCAATGAACGAGCCGACCATTAGGGTCGGCAAGTCACGATGGAACTTTTCCAAATCCCGAAAGAAGCAATGCGTGTCGATTGACAAAATAGATTTTAGCTTCACTAGCATCCATAAAACGGAAATGACCATTAGGGCCGGCAAGTCACGACCAAGGACTTTTCAAATTTTTCATTTGAGAAAGCAATGCGTATCAACTGACAACTAAATCATAGCCGGCCATTGTTAGGGCCGGCAAGTCCACGATGGGGACTTTTTCGCCAGCCTCCACGCGCCCCAAAGGTAGAATCACCCCGCGAATATAAACTCAACTTCCTCTCTCTCTTTTCTATACTCTCACACACACATACGCACCACAACAAACACAAAAACACGATGCAGGCCCGCGCATCTGGGCCAGTTCGCTGTCACAGCGTTAGGGTGAGAACCAGGTAACTTTGCCGGCATCAATCACGAACACACACACACTAACACTTTTCGATGCAGGCCGCGCACTTGGGCCAGTTTCGCTGTCAGCGTTAGAGATTGAGACCAAGTATCTTTACCGGCATAAAATAACTCCTTTTCTTAACTAAGACAGCTTCTCTTCTCTTCTCCTCTAAACTTAGCTAAACCAGGCACGTGAGAGGCGCTCTCCTGCCACCTGCGCACTCTAATATTAATTCGAAGGGATTCGCGATCCTCTGGCTCAAGGCGGCCTGAAAGCCAGGTTCGACGCCTGTTTCCCCGTGACAGGCACCTAGAACTCTTAGCAACTAATGTGTCTTCCGTAAGTCCCGCGTGCGTGACCCCATAGGTACCGCTATGTTGCACTGGAAATCATCTCGCGAAATAAGAGCTCGTCTCGTGCTCATGCGTTGCGTTATCTTCCCTAGTTATCTGCTTGGGCCCGATGGAGGGGCTAGCCTTCTCGGTCTTACAGTGCAACTAGCAAGGCTTACATAGCAATCTCAGGTACTCTTTAAGTTGAAAAGCTGTCGAGACTCTGGCCTGTCACGGGAAGAAATAGAATACATGAATTAAAAGCCACGCGCCGCGTATCGTGCAGGGATGGGTAAACGGTCTGCGCGGACCATGTAGGTTCACGACTTCACAGTCGCTAGGAGGCGGAGCCGTAAGCCCCGTGTAAAAACCAGAGGCACCTCCTGGGCCGCGTGATAGTTTGGGAGCGGGCCGTCAGTTAATGAGCGGTTAGGCTGCTCCGTAACAGCACGATGTAAAGCTTCGTCGCCGGAGCACTTGGTTGGCTACCTATGGGGATGTGTAACGGCACGGGTGCTGCCGCGGCTGAAAGTTCCGCTCTCTCTTTTGTTCGCGCTTTTGGCGCATGGTAACCGTGCGGGCGTCCACCCAGTGAAACAAACTCGTCCTAAATTAAGGCTCTAATACATATACTTATTCCTGCGGTAAAACTCAAAATCACAATGCCAGGTCCACAAAAGAAAAACGTTGCTGAGGTGCAGCTAGAGGAGAGGTCCCCAACCCTCCAGGGGAATCCCCTCGTCGCCGAGTCGGGCCGTCTTCCTGACCGGTGCGAGGGGAAGACCTTGAGCATCCCTCAGTCAGGACCTGGCCGGTTAGGGGCGGTGGCCGACGGCTTGGGGAAGGTGAAGTCGGCCTCCGAGCCATGTCTGTTAAGATTGGTTCGTGACGAGCGCATCGAAAGATGGCACGGAAAACGGTAGATGTCGAGAGCCGGGCTCGAAGCAGGGTGGGTTCTTGCAAATAAACGCGGGAGGAGGGCAGATAAAGTAGAAACGCCGAAATTTGCGGGTGTAGCGTCAAAAGATAGACATAGTTCTGGCTCAGGGCCGTACTCGAAAGTTAATAAAGAGGGTCGCGTTATTTCACAGGCCTTAGACGTGCAAGTCGGGCAATATGTCTAAGAGCGCAGGCACAAAGACGGCTCCTAAAGCCTTCGTAGCCGTGCCAAACCCCGACTTGCACGCCTTCTTCGTCTCAGCGTTAGCACCCAACACTGCGTTGTTGCCGAGGTGCATACGCCTAGCGTCACGTTTTTCGCCGTTTCAATGTACTTTCAATTCTGCGACGATATTGAAGTGATACACCTCGGGCAACTAGAGAAGTATTAGAGAACCTCCAGAGGTCAAAAGGTAGTAATGAGCATTGACGCAAACGCGGAATCCTCGCTTTGGTCCCCTCGTGGGACAAACGAGAAAGGAGAGAAGCTCGAGCGACTAATCGCGGCTTTCGGCCTCACGTATTAAACGACAGAACCCAACCTCCGACCTTCGAAGAGGAGTTTCGTCCTACATCGACGTGACTCTTCGTCTCGGGGTCCATGATCGCGAGTACAGTCCTGAAAGTGAAACGGACTGGACTTCCAACGACCATAACGCGATAGTCTTTAAAATCACTACCGTAGCCCAAACGGATCAAGTGGACTCCAGCCGATTCAACATCAGACGAGCTGACTGGGGCCTGCTCGACTCTACGATCAGGAGTTGTCTGTTTCCCACCTTGACCACATTGTCTTGGATAGTGCAGGAGGTCCGAGCAAATGGCCGATGCTCTCCAGAAAGTCCTGTACGAAGCGTGCAGAAACCGCCGCTTACCGCGTGGCTATCGTATCGAAAAAATAACCCCTGGTGGACTCGAGAACTTACCGACAAAAGTCCGAGCTCTACAGCGCTAGGCGTAATAATGCGGCAACGAGTGGAGCCTCCCTGGACTGGTTGCGAAAAGCAGAATATCGGGCTCTCTTGCGCGATTACTGCCGATCGGTGAAAGGGCCAAAGGTCGGCAGCTGGCAAGAAGTCGTCACAGTGCGCGGAAATGAGGAATAGCCATGGGGTAGTCTATAAGCAGCTCAGAAGGCAAGCTGCAAAACGAAAGAACCCTCAGTTCCGTTCGGTGTGGGGATACGGAGTCAATGTCGATGTTGGAGACGGCCAACCGTCTGCTTAGCAGGGTGCACGTTCAGACGATACACCTTCCAACGAAGAAACCCCGAGCAGGCACAGATTAGAGAATCAATAAACTCACCGCCCGGACCGAAGATGCCGCGCCCTTCCGGCAATGGGGAGATAGCTCTCATTCTCGCATCCCTCAAAAACAACAAAGCTCCCGGCTTCCGACCTTCTTGAAGTCCAGAGTCCTAAGGCTGCCATCAAAGCCATTTCCTCATCACTTCCTGCGGCTCTTCAGCGCCTGCCTGGAAGCGGCGTCTTTGAGCCTGAAACAGGCTTCCCTCATTTCCTCCCAAAGGGAGGCAAAGATAGTAGCGACTCGAAATCGTACCGACCCATCAGTCTCCTCCCGGTTACCGTTGACTCTGCAGGCGGTTGGTAAAAGGGGGCTATCCGATACAGCGCTGGACAGACGCATGATCTCCAGGCAGTTCGGCTTCAGGGCTGGCATGTCTACACTGAAGACGCGATCATCAGGCTGCGCAGACTTACAGCCGCTTCCCCTAAAAGCAGGTTGCTGCGCTTCTTTTCGATGTTAAAGGCGCCTTTGACTGCCGTTTGGCGCCCGGCCATCCCGCAAAAGCCTCAAAGAAAGATTGTCCCAAAATATATACAAACTTCTCGTTAGCTACTTTGAAAATAGGCAGGCTCAAGGTAGTTTGGGGGACAAATCAGAGTCTCAAGCAGGCAACTAGGGGGCTGTCCGCAGGGTTCAGTTTTAGGACCTCGGGCTGGAACCTTGGATTCGATCGCTGCTCCGCGGCCTCGGAAACAGGTGTGACAGAGGGGAGGCGGAAAACTCCATTAAACTTCGTCGCATATGCGGATGACTTGGCCATTACTAGTCGAAGGGGACTCTGGGGCGGAAATAGAAAAAGTGGAAAGGCGGTCGTAAAGCATATCGTCGAAAGATGCTCGGCTATAAAATTGGAGGTTTCGGAATCTAAGACGGTAGGGATTTTCGTTAAAACCTAAGGTAGTAGGTTCAAAAGCGGGTAAAAATAAACCGGAAAGACTGCCGTAAGGGAGGAGCGCCGAAATCCGAAATAGAGTTGCGGGAAATCGATCAGTTTTTGAACAGTCGGTACGTTATCTTGGCGTGCATTTCGATGCAAACTTGGGCATTAGCGCCCACTGCAAATATCTTAGGAAAAGTTAGTACCGCTCTTTAGCGACTTGCGTAAACTGGCACAATGCCAGTGGGGTCTGGGACACAAAGGCGTTGGAGACGATATACAAGGGTATTCGTCCCAACGGTATGTTACGCGTCCGCGGCGTGGTACAAGGAGGGAGCGCATACAGATAGGATTCTCGAAGATCTGCACAGGCAGATCCTCATAGCTATTACACGATGTTACCGATCGACATCTTACGAGGCCGCGTGCGTACTAGCGGAACTCTCCCGATATGTATCCAACTTAGGGTAGCGTGGCGAAGTATCACCTGAGAAAGGTGAAGACGCGGAGATAGCGGCGTCGTGTAATTAGACACGACCCAGAGGGTCTAAAGGAAAATTATAATAGGTTTCTTGAGGTCGCGAATGAGATGTGGCAGGCGCGTTGGGAGGCATCGGAACAGGGCAATGCTACTCGCGAACTTTCTTTCCAGACGTAGTTTGCCAGAGTTAAAAGCGACTGGATCCGTCCAGATCACTTCACCTCGCAGGTTCTCACGGGTCACGGGTACTTTAATGAGAAACTCCACCAGCTCTCTTTGGCAAAGGCAGCGGCTTGTATCTGTTGCGGCGAACCCGACAACAACTTACACTTCCTTTTAGAATGCCCTGCCTTCGCTGAATTCCGCGATGAGCTGATAACTCCGGTTTCGGGTGGGCTTGAGGCGCCGGAAGCCACGCTAATGTTAGTATCTTCCCCAGAAGGGTTCGCGGCTTTGAAAGAATACAGTAGAGTAGCGTTCGAATGTAAGAGGCAATTGGAAAATGCCCTTACGGAATCCAACGAAGGATAAGCAGTGAGAGTGAGGAATAGAGTGACTGAGGTGGTGGGTGAAAGGAAGAGCTGGTGAAAAATGTCTAAGTTAGGCAAACAAACGCGAAGTCAAAAGCATGCTTGGCTTGGCCCTCGCGAAAGTCGCCTTAGGGCTTGACTCGCGAAATAAACTCGTTCGAAACTTGGCCATCGTCCGCGTCTCACGCGTAAGGCCCCGTGGAAGGTCGCTATATGCTTGACACGCGAATGCATGCTCGATCGTAAAAATTTGGCCGTCGACCGAATTGACCATCTTGGGTCTACCAAAGATAACAGTAAATTCAAGAATAAATTTGGTGTGCTTGTGCGTTACTGCAACTACAAATCACGCCTCTCGAACGAGGAGTGTAGTTAGGGCCTTTAGAACCTTCGCCTAAAACATCGTGGAGGAGATGTTGAAGGAGTCCTGTCCCCAAGCATTGTTCGCTGGCGACAAGGGCTCTGGCTGAAGGATTAGCACAGAGCCGCTCGTTTTGCAGAGGCTCAAAGCAGGACTTTTGTCCTGTCCCCGAGCGCACCTTTCGAAGAAGGTGCGCCCGGCATTATTATTTTATTTACTAACAACATGTATTTCTCCTAACAGGTACAAACAAAATTAGTGGAGATCCAGGCGGGATCTCGCGAATGCGCCTTCCGTGGTTCCCCGTGGACGGTCCGGTGGATGGTAGAGCTTGCTCACCATCCCGCTATGACTGACTAAAGCATTCGTCCCAGTTGACTGATTGTCCCCGCACGGCCATCCTCGGAAGACCGGGCGGGTACAATCTGTTGATCGCCAATGGGCACTTGAATTTTTCCAGGAACGTTCTCCTTTCGGGTGGTTCGATAGATGGTGGACGGAAAACAAGGTCGCGTATGCTTATGGCGAGGTAGCGAGTCCAAATAACATCAGGGCTAACCGAAACTAAATGTCCCTATCTACCATCTAGCGAACCGGTTGGTTGAAGTACTCAAGGCAACAGTTCTTGTTGCAGGGTATGGATCCTTCTGGAAGTGCCAGTGATACAGCGTCTACGTCGCGCTAGGTATCAACATCTCTCCCACAAGTTGGGGGGCCCTTTCTAAAGTGAAGATTGGGCCGCGAGATGGCCAATAGTATCTCGGCTAAGTTCGAACGCGCAAAGATGGGGCAGTGGAATCACCTTATGAGAACAGGACAAGATTCCCCTGTATGTGTCAGAGCTGCAGGCTCGGTATTGTATGGCATAAAGGATTACTTGGTGGTATTAGCAAATACGAATTTCCGGGAGCGCTGAGGGTTCTCCCGGGGAAGCGCTCCCTAAAAGAAGTGTGGAAGGAAAAATTTTTCCTGCAGAAGCACTCTCGACTCTTGATGATCGGTAGATCTGTTGTTATGCCGTATCGAGCTTGTATGCCTGGGTCAAGGGCCCGACTCAGGTTGCGAGCCCGGTGGCCCAATTGTACACGAACCCGCCCGTTCGAACACCTCAACCGTTGATATACGTGAGCCTCCTTTGGGTAAGTGCTACGACAATCAGCGGTTTTCGAAAGCGAATCTGCCTCTGGCAGCCCAAACTCCCGTGCGCCTCTTGAGGCGCACGTATTCCCTTCCTTCCTTGCGCTCCTAAACGCCCGCGTAACTCCAGTGAGTAACGTGTGGTTTCTTGTAGGCCGGGTAGGAATTTATTAGGTGATAGGTTTTAGTTAGGATAGAATTAGCTCTGGCACTCTGTGACCACTTACCCCCGTGGGTAACGCCGTAATTATCTCGCGCGGTCGCCTCGTCGGCTCGTGGCGGCTGGGAACTGCAAGCGCGTAAGCGCGAGCGGAACTCGGCTGCTGGGGGTCGATGGCGCGATTGTAGGCCTCTCCGATCTAGTCTTCTTTTCTTCCTTCTTTTCTTCCACCTCGCGTGGCTTGCTCTCTGCACCTTGGCTATTGTCAGGGTGTGGGGGGCATTTTCACGTTGGGGACTTTTCGAGATAGAAAGCAATGCGTGTGGAATCAAAAAGCAATGCGTGTGGAATCAAAAAGCAATGCATGTGGAATAAAAAAGCAATGCGTGTGGAATCTAAAAGCAATGCGTGTGGAATCAAATCAAAAAGCAATGCGTGTCAGTTGATACTTAGTCTTAGATTCACTTGCGTCAGTAAGACGAGCCGACCATTAGGGTCGGCAAGTCACGTTAGGAACTTTTCCAAATCCCGAAAAGCAATGCGTGTCGATTGACAAAATAGATTTTAGCTTCACTAGCATCCATAAAACGAGCCGGCCATTAGGGCCGGCAAGTCACGTTAAGGACTTTTTCAAATTTTTCATTTGAGAAAGCAATGCGTATCAACTGACAACTAAATCATAGCCGGCCATTAGGGCCGGCAAGTCACGTTAGGGACTTTTTCATATTTTCCACGCGCCCCAAGAGTAGAATCACCCCGCGAATATAAACTCAACTTCCTCTCTCTCTTTTCTATACTCTCACACACACATACGCACCCACAACAAACACAAAAACACGATGCAGGCCGCGCATCTGGGCCAGTTTCGCTGTCACAGCGTTAGGGTGAGACCAGGTAACTTTGCCGGCATCAATCACGAACACACACACACTAACACTTTTCGATGCAGGCCGCGCACTTGGGCCAGTTTCGCTGTCACAGCGTTAGGGTGAGACCAAGTATCTTTGCCGGCATAAAATAACTCCTTTTCTTAACTAAGACAACTTCTCTTCTCTTCTCCTCTAAAACTTAGCTAAACCAGGCACGTGAGAGAGCGCTCTCCTGCCACCTGCGCACTCTAATATTAATTCGAAAAGGGATTCGCGATCCTCTAGCTCAAGGCGGCCTGAGAAAGCCAGGTTCGACGCCTGTTTCCCCGTGACAGGCACCTAGAACTCTTAGCAACTAATGTGTCTTCCGTAAGTCCGCGTGCGTGACCCCATAGGTACCGCTATGTTGCACTGGAAATCATCTCGCGAAATAAGAGCTCGTCGTGCTCATGCGTTGCGTTGTCTTCCCTAAGTTATCTAGCTTGGGCCGATGGAGGGCTAGCCTTCTCGGTCTTACAGTGCAACTAGCAAAGGCTTACATAGCAATCTCAGGTACTCTTTAAGTTGAAAACTCTAGTCGCATCTGGCCTGTCACGGGAAGAAATAGAATACATGAATTAAAGCCACGCGCCGCGTATCGTGCAGGGATGGGTAAACAGTCTGCGCGGACCATGTAGGTTCACGACTTCACAGTCGCTAGGAGGCGGAGCCGTAAGCCCCGTGTAAAACCAGAGGCACCTCCTGGGCCGCGTGATAGTTTGGGAGCCCGGGCCGTCAGTTAGCCAGGCGGTTAGGCTGCTCCGTAACAGCACGTGTAAAAGCTTCGTCGCCGGAGCACTTGGTTGGCTACCTATGGGGATGTGTAACGGCACGGAGTGCTGCCGCGGCTGCTGAAAGTTCCGCTCTCTCTTTTGTTCGCGCTTTTTGGCGCATGGTAACCGTGCAGGCGTCCACCCAGTGGGAAACAAACTCGTCCTAAATTAAGGCT
The DNA here is from genome assembly GCF_009193385.2 of Nasonia vitripennis. NCBI lineage: Eukaryota > Metazoa > Arthropoda > Insecta > Hymenoptera > Pteromalidae > Nasonia > Nasonia vitripennis. The sequence goes on along the minus strand of NC_045761.1, from coordinate 14,679,111 downwards.
CTAATACATATACTTATTCCTGCAGGTAAAAACTCAAAATCACAATGCCAGGTCCACAAAAGAAAAACGTTGCTGAGGTGCAGCTAGAGGAGAGGTCCCCAACCACTCCAGGGAATCCCCTCGTCGCCGAGTCGGGCCGTCTTCTGACCGGTGCGAGGGAAGACCTTGAGCATCCCTCAGTCAGGACCTGGCCGGTTAGGGGCGGTGGCGGGCTACGACGGCTTGGGGAAGGTGAAGTCGGCCTCCGAGCCATGTCTGTTAGATTAGTTCGTGACGAGCGCATCGAAAAGATGGCACGGAAAACAGTAGATGTCGAGGAGCCGGGCTCCAAAAACGAGATTAGGTTCTTGCAAATAAACGCGGGAGGAGGGCAGATAGTAAACGCCGAAATTTGCGAATTAATAGCGTCAAAAAAGATAGACATAGTTCTGGCTCAGGAGCCGTACTCGAAAGTTAATAAAGGGTCGCGTTATTTCACAGGCCTTAGACGTGCAAGTCGGGCAATATGTCTAAAGAGCGCAGGCACAAAGACGGCTCCTAAAGCCTTCGTAGCCGTGCCAAACCCCGACTTGCACGCCTTCTTCGTCTCAGCGTTAAGCACCCAACACTGCGTTGTTGCCGAGGTGCATACGCCTAGCGTCACGTTTTTCGCCGTTTCAATGTACTTTCAATTCTGCGACGATATTGAAGTACACCTCGGGCAACTAGAGAAAGTATTAGAGAACCTCAGAGGTCAAAAGGTAGTAATAGGCATTGACGCAAACGCGGAATCCTCGCTTTGGTCCCCTCGTGGGACAAACGAGAAAGGAGAGAAGCTCGAGCGACTAATCGCGGCTTTCGGCCTCCACGTAGTAAACGACAGAACCCAACCTCCGACCTTCGAAGAGAGGGGAGTTTCGTCCTACATCGACGTGACTCTCGTCTCGGGGTCCATGATCGCGGAGGTACAGTCCTGGAAAGTGAAACGGGACTGGACTTCCAGCGACCATAACGCGATAGTCTTTAAAATCACTACCGTAGCCCAAACGGATCGAGTGGACTCCAGCCGATTCAACATCAGACGAGCTGACTGGGGCCTGCTCGACTCTACGATCAAGGAGTTGTCTGTTTCCCACCTTGACCACATTGTCTTGGATAGTGCAGAGGAGGTCGAGCAAATGGCCGATGCTCTCCAGAAAGTCCTGTACGAAGCGTGCGAAACCGCCATACCGCGTAGGCGCCGTATCCGAAAAAATAACCCCTGGTGGACTCGAGAACTTACCGACAAAAAGTCCGAGCTCTACAGCGCTAGGCGTAATATGCAGCAACAGTGGAGCCTCCCTGGACACAGTTTGCGAAAAGCAGAATATCGGGCTCTCTTGCGCGATTACTGCCGATCGGTGAAAGGGGCCAAGGTCGGCAGCTGGCAAGAAGTCGTCACAGTGCGCGGAAATGAGGAGCCATGGGGGGTAGTCTATAAGCAGCTCAGAGGCAAGCTGCAAAACGAAAGAACCCTCAGTTCCGTTCGGTGTGGGGATACGGAGTCAATGTCGATGTTGGAGACGGCCAACCGTCTGCTTGAGGTGCACGTTCCAGACGATACACCTTCCAACGAAACCCCCGAGCAGGCACAGATTAGAGAATCAATAAACTCACCGCCCGAGACCGAAGATGCCGCACCCTTCGAGCAATGGGAGATAGCTCTCATTCTCGCATCCCTCAAAAACAACAAAGCTCCCGGCTTCGACCTTCTTGAAGTCAGAGTCCTAAAGGCTGCCATCAAAGCCATTCCTCATCACTTCCTGCGGCTCTTCAACGCCTGCCTAGAGCACGGCGTCTTCCCCCGAGCCTGGAAACAGGCTTCCCTCATTTTCCTCCCAAAAGGAGGCAAAGATAGTAGCGACTCGAAATCGTACCGACCCATCAGTCTCCTCCCGGTTACAGGTAAACTCTACGAGCGGTTAGTAAAAAGGAGACTATCCGATACAGCGCTAGGACCAGACATGATCTCCGACAGGCAGTTCGGCTTCAGGGCTGGCATGTCTACTGAAGACGCGATCATCGAGCTGCGCAGACTTACAGCCGCTTCCCCTAAAAAGCAGGTTGCTGCGCTTCTTTTCGATGTTAAAGGCGCCTTTGACTGCATTTGGCGCCCGGCCATCCTCCAAAGCCTCAAAGAGAAAGATTGTCCCAAAAATATATACAAACTTCTCGTTAGCTACTTTGAAAATAGGCAGGCTCAGGTAGTTTGGGGGACAAATCAAGTCTCCAAGCAGGCAACTAGGGGCTGTCCGCAGGGTTCGGTTTTAGGACCCTCGGGCTGGAACCTTGGATTCGATCCGCTGCTCCGCAGCCTCGAGCAAGGTGTAGTGACAGAGGGAGGCGGAAAACTCCCATTAAACTTCGTCGCATATGCGGATGACTTGGCCGTACTAGTCGAAGGGGACTCTAGGGCGGAAATAGAAAAAGTAGGAAAGGCGGTCGTAAAGCATATCGTCGAAAGATGCTCGGCTATAAAATTGGAGGTTTCGGAATCTAAGACGGTAGGGATTTTCGTTAAAAAACCTAAGGTAGTAGGTTCAAAAGCGGTAAAAATAAACCGGAAAGACTGCCGTAAGGGAGGAGCGCGAAATCCGAAAATAGAGTTGGGCGGGAAATCGATCAGTTTTGAACAGTCGGTACGTTATCTTGGCGTGCATTTCGATGCAAACTTGGGCATTAGCGCCCACTGCAAATATCTTAGGGAAAAGTTAGTACCGCTCTTTAGCGACTTGCGTAAACTGGCACAATGCCAGTGGGGTCTGGGACACAAGGCGTTGGAGACGATATACAAGGGTGTATTCGTCCCAACGGTATGTTACGCGTCCGCGGCGTGGTACAGGGAGGGAGCGCATACAGATAGGATTCTCGAAGATCTGCACAGACAGATCCTCATAGCTATTACACGATGTTACCGATCGACATCTTACGAGGCCGCGTGCGTACTAGCGGGAACTCTCCCGATATGTATCCAACTTAGGGTTAGCGTGGCGAAGTATCACCTGAGAAAAGGTGAAGACGCGGAGATAGGCGGCGTCGTAATTAGACACGACCCAGAGGGTCTAAAGGAAAATTATAATAGGGTTCTTGAGGTCGCGAATGAGATGTGGCAGGCGCGTTGGGAGGCATCGGAACAGGGCAATGCTACTCGCGAACTTTTCTTTCCAGACGTGGTTGCCAGAGTTAAAAGCGACTGGATCCGTCCAGATCACTTCACCTCGCAGGTTCTCACGGGTCACGGGTACTTTAACGAGAAACTCCACCAGCTCTCTTTGGCAAAGGCAGCGGCTTGTATCTGTTGCGGCGAACCCGACAACAACTTACACTTCCTTTTAGAATGCCCTGCCTTCGCTGAATTCCGCGATGAGCTGATAACTCCGGTTTCGGGTGGGCTCGAGGCGCCGGAAGCCACGCTAATGTTAGTATCTTCCCCAGAAGGGTTCGCGGCTTTGAAAGAATACAGTAGAGTAGCGTTCGAATGTAAGAGGCAATTGGAAAATGCCCTTACGGAATCCGACGAAGGATTAAGCAGTGAGAGTGAGGAATAGAGTGACTGAGGTGGTGGGTGAAAGGAAGAGCTGGTGAAAAATGTCTAAGTTAGGCAAACAAACGCGAAGTCAAATGCATGCTTGGCTTGGCCCTCGCGAAAGTCGCCTTAGGGCTTGACTCGCGAAATAAACTCGTTCGAAACTTGGCCATCGTCCGCGTCTCACGCGTAAGGCCCCGTGGAAGGTCGCTATATGCTTGACACGCGAATGCATGCTCGATCGTAAAAATTTGGCCGTCGACCGAATTGACCATCTTGGGTCTACCAAAGATAACAGTAAATTCAAGAATAAATTTGGTGTGCTTGTGCGTTACTGCAACTACAAATCACGCCTCTCGAACGAGGAGTGTAGTTAGGGCCTTTAGAACCTTCGCCTAAAACATCGTGGAGGAGATGTTGAAGGAGTCCTGTCCCCAAGCATTGTTCGCTGGCGACAAGGGCTCTGGCTGAAGGATTAGCACAGAGCCGCTCGTTTTGCAGAGGCTCAAAGCAGGACTTTTGTCCTGTCCCCGAGCGCACCTTTCGAAGAAGGTGCGCCCGGCATTATTATTTTATTTACTAACAACATGTATTTCTCCTAACAGGTACAAACAAAATTAGTGGAGATCCAGGCGGGATCTCGCGAATGCGCCTTCCCGTGGTTCCCCGTGGACGGTCCGGTGGATGGTAGAGCTTGCTCACCATCCCGCTATGACTGACTAAAGCATTCGTCCCAGTTGACTGATTGTCCCCGCACGGCCATCCTCGGAAGACCGGGCGGGTACAATCTGTTGATCGCCAATGGGCACTTGAATTTTTCCAGGAACGTTCTCCTTTCGGGTGGTTCGATAGATGGTGGACGGAAAACAAGGTCGCGTATGCTTATGGCGAGGTAGCGAGTCCAAATAACATCAGGGCTAACCGAAACTAAATGTCCCTATCTACCATCTTCCGAACGGAAGAGCCCCGGGAGGGTCGCATTTCTGCCAGGGCAGTTGGGTGAACCCTGAGATTTCGGTATACTCATTCGTGCTCGCACATCACTCATTTGAGCTCGCACATTGCTCATTCGTGCTCGCACATCACTCATTCGTGCTCGCACATCACTCATTGACGCTCGCACATCACTCATTTGTGCTCGCGTATCACTCATTCGTGCTCGCACATCACTCATTCGTGCTCGCACATTACTCATTGACGCTCGCACATCACTCATTGACGCTCGCGTATCACTCATTCGTGTTCGCACATCACTCATAGACGCTCGCACATCACTCATTGACGCTCGCATATTACTCATTCGTGCTCGCACATCACTCATTGACGCTCGCACATCACTCATTTGTGCTCGCGTATCACTCATTCGTGCTCGCACATCACTCATTCGTGCTCGCACATTACTCATTGACGCTCGCATATTACTCATTGACGCTCGCACATCACTCATTGACGCTCGCACATTACTCATTGACGCTCGCATATTACTCATTGACGCTCGCACATCTCTCATTGACGCTCGCATATCACTCATTCGTTCTCGCACATCACTCATTGACGCTCGCACATCACTCATTGACGCTCGCATATCACTCATTCGTGCTCGCACATTACTCATTGACGCTCGCACATCACTCATTTGAGCTCGCACATTGCTCATTCGTGCTCGCACATCACTCATTCGTGCTCGCATATTACTCATTGACGCTCGCATATTACTCATTCTTGCTCGCACATTACTAATTGGAGCTCGCGTATCACTCATTCGTGCTCGCACATTACTCATTGACGCTCGCACATCACTCATTTGAGCTCGCACATTGCTCATTCGTGCTCGCACATCACTCATTCGTGCTCGCACATCACTCATTGACGCTCGCACATCACTCATTGACGCTCGCATATCACTCATTCGTTCTCGCACATCACTCATTGACGCTCGCACATCACTCATTGACGCTCGCATATCACTCATTCGTGCTCGCACATTGCTCATTCTTGCTCGCACATCACTCATTGACGCTCGCACATCACTCATTGACGCTCGCACATCACTCATTCGTTCTCGCACATCACTCATTGACGCTCGCACATCACTCATTGACGCTCGCATATCACTCATTCGTGCTCGCACATTACTCATTGACGCTCGCACATCACTCATTTGAGCTCGCACATTGCTCATTCGTGCTCGCACATCACTCATTCGTGCTCGCACATCACTCATTGACGCTCGCACATCACTCATTGACGCTCGCATATCACTCATTCGTGCTCGCACATTACTCATTGACGCTCGCACATCACTCATTTGAGCTCGCACATTGCTCATTCGTGCTCGCACATCACTCATTCGTGCTCGCACATCACTCATTGACGCTCGCACATCACTCATTGACGCTCGCATATCACTCATTCGTGCTCGCACATTACTCATTGACGCTCGCACATCACTCATTTGAGCTCGCACATTACTCATTCGTGCTCGCACATCACTCATTCGTGCTCGCACATCACTCATTGACGCTCGCACATCACTCATTGACGCTCGCATATCACTCATTCGTTCTCGCACATCACTCATTGACGCTCGCACATCACTCATTGACGCTCGCACATCACTCATTCGTTCTCGCACATCACTCATTGACGCTCGCACATCACTCATTGACGCTCGCATATCACTCATTCGTGCTCGCACATTACTCATTGACGCTCGCACATCACTCATTTGAGCTCGCACATTGCTCATTCGTGCTCGCACATCACTCATTCGTGCTCGCACATCACTCATTGACGCTCGCACATCACTCATTGACGCTCGCATATCACTCATTCGTGCTCGCACATTACTCATTGACGCTCGCACATCACTCATTTGAGCTCGCACATTGCTCATTCGTGCTCGCACATCACTCATTCGTGCTCGCACATCACTCATTGACGCTCGCACATCACTCATTGACGCTCGCATATCACTCATTCGTTCTCGCACATCACTCATTGACGCTCGCACATCACTCATTGACGCTCGCATATCACTCATTCGTGCTCGCACATTGCTCATTCTTGCTCGCACATCACTCATTGACGCTCGCACATCACTCATTGACGCTCGCACATCACTCATTCGTTCTCGCACATCACTCATTGACGCTCGCACATCACTCATTGACGCTCGCATATCACTCATTCGTGCTCGCACATTACTCATTGACGCTCGCACATCACTCATTTGAGCTCGCACATTGCTCATTCGTGCTCGCACATCACTCATTCGTGCTCGCACATCACTCATTGACGCTCGCACATCACTCATTGACGCTCGCATATCACTCATTCGTGCTCGCACATTACTCATTGACGCTCGCACATCACTCATTTGAGCTCGCACATTGCTCATTCGTGCTCGCACATCACTCATTCGTGCTCGCACATCACTCATTGACGCTCGCACATCACTCATTGACGCTCGCATATCACTCATTCGTGCTCGCACATTACTCATTGACGCTCGCACATCACTCATTGACGCTCGCATATCACTCATTCGTGCTCGCACATTGCTCATTCTTGCTCGCACATCACTCATTGACGCTCGCACATCACTCATTGACGCTCGCATATCACTCATTCGTGCTCGCACATTACTCATTGACGCTCGCACATCACTCATTTGAGCTCGCACATTGCTCATTCGTGCTCGCACATCACTCATTCGTGCTCGCACATCACTCATTGACGCTCGCACATCACTCATTGACGCTCGCATATCACTCATTCGTTCTCGCACATCACTCATTGACGCTCGCACATCACTCATTGACGCTCGCACATCACTCATTCGTTCTCGCACATCACTCATTGACGCTCGCACATCACTCATTGACGCTCGCATATCACTCATTCGTGCTCGCACATTGCTCATTCTTGCTCGCACATCACTCATTGACGCTCGCACATCACTCATTGACGCTCGCACATCACTCATTCGTTCTCGCACATCACTCATTGACGCTCGCACATCACTCATTGACGCTCGCATATCACTCATTCGTGCTCGCACATTACTCATTGACGCTCGCACATCACTCATTTGAGCTCGCACATTGCTCATTCGTGCTCGCACATCACTCATTCGTGCTCGCACATCACTCATTGACGCTCGCACATCACTCATTGACGCTCGCATATCACTCATTCGTGCTCGCACATTACTCATTGACGCTCGCACATCACTCATTTGAGCTCGCACATTGCTCATTCGTGCTCGCACATCACTCATTCGTGCTCGCACATCACTCATTGACGCTCGCACATCACTCATTGACGCTCGCATATCACTCATTCGTGCTCGCACATTACTCATTGACGCTCGCACATCACTCATTTGAGCTCGCACATTGCTCATTCGTGCTCGCACATCACTCATTCGTGCTCGCACATCACTCATTGACGCTCGCACATCACTCATTGACGCTCGCATATCACTCATTCGTTCTCGCACATCACTCATTGACGCTCGCACATCACTCATTGACGCTCGCACATCACTCATTCGTTCTCGCACATCACTCATTGACGCTCGCACATCACTCATTGACGCTCGCATATCACTCATTCGTGCTCGCACATTACTCATTGACGCTCGCACATCACTCATTTGAGCTCGCACATTGCTCATTCGTGCTCGCACATCACTCATTCGTGCTCGCACATCACTCATTGACGCTCGCACATCACTCATTGACGCTCGCATATCACTCATTCGTGCTCGCACATTACTCATTGACGCTCGCACATCACTCATTTGAGCTCGCACATTGCTCATTCGTGCTCGCACATCACTCATTCGTGCTCGCACATCACTCATTGACGCTCGCACATCACTCATTGACGCTCGCATATCACTCATTCGTTCTCGCACATCACTCATTGACGCTCGCACATCACTCATTGACGCTCGCATATCACTCATTCGTGCTCGCACATTGCTCATTCTTGCTCGCACATCACTCATTGACGCTCGCACATCACTCATTGACGCTCGCACATCACTCATTCGTTCTCGCACATCACTCATTGACGCTCGCACATCACTCATTGACGCTCGCATATCACTCATTCGTGCTCGCACATTACTCATTGACGCTCGCACATCACTCATTTGAGCTCGCACATTGCTCATTCGTGCTCGCACATCACTCATTCGTGCTCGCACATCACTCATTGACGCTCGCACATCACTCATTGACGCTCGCATATCACTCATTCGTGCTCGCACATTACTCATTGACGCTCGCACATCACTCATTTGAGCTCGCACATTGCTCATTCGTGCTCGCACATCACTCATTCGTGCTCGCACATCACTCATTGACGCTCGCACATCACTCATTGACGCTCGCATATCACTCATTCGTGCTCGCACATTACTCATTGACGCTCGCACATCACTCATTTGAGCTCGCACATTGCTCATTCGTGCTCGCACATCACTCATTCGTGCTCGCACATCACTCATTGACGCTCGCACATCACTCATTGACGCTCGCATATCACTCATTCGTTCTCGCACATCACTCATTGACGCTCGCACATCACTCATTGACGCTCGCATATCACTCATTCGTGCTCGCACATTGCTCATTCTTGCTCGCACATCACTCATTGACGCTCGCACATCACTCATTGACGCTCGCACATCACTCATTCGTTCTCGCACATCACTCATTGACGCTCGCACATCACTCATTGACGCTCGCATATCACTCATTCGTGCTCGCACATTACTCATTGACGCTCGCACATCACTCATTTGAGCTCGCACATTGCTCATTCGTGCTCGCACATCACTCATTCGTGCTCGCACATCACTCATTGACGCTCGCACATCACTCATTGACGCTCGCATATCACTCATTCGTGCTCGCACATTACTCATTGACGCTCGCACATCACTCATTTGAGCTCGCACATTGCTCATTCGTGCTCGCACATCACTCATTCGTGCTCGCACATCACTCATTGACGCTCGCACATCACTCATTGACGCTCGCATATCACTCATTCGTGCTCGCACATTACTCATTGACGCTCGCACATCACTCATTTGAGCTCGCACATTGCTCATTCGTGCTCGCACATCACTCATTCGTGCTCGCACATCACTCATTGACGCTCGCACATCACTCATTGACGCTCGCATATCACTCATTCGTTCTCGCACATCACTCATTGACGCTCGCATATCACTCATTCGTGCTCGCACATTACTCATTGACGCTCGCACATCACTCATTCGTGCTCGCACATTACTCATTGACGCTCGCACATCACTCATTTGAGCTCGCACATTGCTCATTCGTGCTCGCACATCACTCATTCGTGCTCGCACATCACTCATTGACGCTCGCACATCACTCATTGACGCTCGCATATCACTCATTCGTGCTCGCACATTACTCATTGACGCTCGCACATCACTCATTTGAGCTCGCACATTGCTCATTCGTGCTCGCACATCACTCATTCGTGCTCGCACATCACTCATTTGAGCTCGCACATTGCTCATTCGTGCTCGCACATCACTCATTCGTGCTCGCACATCACTCATTGACGCTCGCACATCACTCATTGACGCTCGCATATCACTCATTGACGCTCGCATATCACTCATTCGTGCTCGCACATTACTCATTGACGCTCGCACATCACTCATTTGAGCTCGCACATTGCTCATTCGTGCTCGCACATCACTCATTCGTGCTCGCACATCACTCATTTGAGCTCGCACATTACTCATTGACGCTCGCACATCACTCATTTGAGCTCGCACATTGCTCATTCGTGCTCGCACATCACTCATTCGTGCTCGCACATCACTC
>NC_045761.1:14648683-14658683 GCF_009193385.2 Nasonia vitripennis | reverse complement strand
GTAGGCCTTCTATATGGTCCGACGAAGACTTGCTGCTTATCCGGGAATTAGAGAGCGAATACCATGGAGCTCGAAATATTAATGAAAGAATAGCTGAACATTTCCCGGATAGAACAGGCAGACAGGTGTCGGACGCCCGGAGGCGTAAGGACTATGCCGCGCTCCGAGAGAGAGGAGGCCCGCAAGGCCCAGCAGAAGGAGTCGAGGCCATCGAAGAGGTAGACGAAGGCGAAATCCCTGAAGGGGAAGAGCTGGTCGCCACCGATGGCGCTGCGTTGGAAAGCGGCCCCCCGGAGAATGGAGGGAGCGCACCCGCAGAACAAGTCAATGCGCCCGCGCTGGAAAGCAGTTCTCAGCAAGATCGAGAGTGCAGCCCGGCAGTGGGGTCCGTTGAACAAATCGAGGACAGCAGTGACGACGACGAATTCTGCGACGCATTAGGAGAAATATCACTCCCAGAACCTCTCTCGGTTGAACGCACTACAATCTCACCACCTCCTCGAGATGACTGGAAAGGCCCAATGAGGTGGGAGATTTGCAATGCTAGCGAAGAAGCCGGAAGTTACGCGAACTGGGTGACTGGACTGCAGGAGCTAGTCAGGAACAATGCGCTGAGTGAAATAGGACTAGACTCCCTGTATGACCAGCTCATCCAGATTATGCGGCACCCTTCCGATGACAACGAACAGGATCGCCCTCGATTGAACGCTAGAGGCCCCCCACGAAGGGGCCACCGCAAGAACCGACGGCGCCGTCGTCTCACGGCAGCTGATCGAAAGCGGTTTGCCTTTGCCAGGTGCCAAGATCTTTGGAACAACAACCCAAAGAAGCTAGCCGAGTTAGTGATTGCCAATGACCTGTCCATTCTCCAAAGGCGCCAAGCGCCGGGTAGAACGGAGACACAGACTCTATACAACGAGCTGTGGGGGAGGGTCGGACCTAATATCGAAGCGCCAAGGCGCACCGAAGACCCGATACCCGTATCGAGGATCTTCACTCCGATCACTCCCCAAGAGATAATGGGCAGAATCAGGCGAATCAAAAACGACTCGGCAGCGGGTCCTGACGGGGTAACGAAGGACGACCTGAGAGGAAGAGGAGTCAGCATAGCCCTCTCCAAGCTGTTCAACTCGATCCTGCTAGCGGGTTACTACCCAAAGGCATGGAGAGAGAACAGAACAACCCTTCTGCCAAAGCCAGAAAAAGATCCTGCTGACGTTAAGAACTGGCGGCCCATTACCATCAGCTCAATGGTTAGTCGAGTCTACTCAGGCTTGCTTGACCAGCGAGTGAGGGCCGTCATTAAGCAGTGTGATCGGCAGAAAGGATTCACGGAGGAAAATGGCTGTTTCAGCAACATACAGTTGTTGGACGACGCCGTATCGAACGCAAAGAAAGCGGGCGGTGTCATTACCATCTTGGATGTTTCGAAAGCATTCGACACTGTCCCGCATGCCGTGATCCAAGGGTGCTTGGAGAAAAAAGGAATCCCCGAAACCGTGGCCGCCTATATCTCGAACATGTATCGCGACTGCTCCACTGCAATCCGAACGAGGAGCGGGGACGTAAAGATTGGAATGAAGAGAGGAGTCAAGCAGGGGGATCCCCTGTCACCTCTCATTTTCAATCTGGTTCTCGAACCTCTATTAGAACGATTGCAAGAGACAAGTGGAGTGGAAATCGAAGGCATGAATCTCTCGTGCGCGGCTTTCGCAGACGACATAGTATGTTTTGCGAATACAGCCCCCGAGGCGGGAAGGCAGTTACGAATGGTGGCGGATTATCTGGGCCGACTCGATATGAGTCTTTCAGTGTCAAAGTGTATAGCTGTAGAGTATGTCCCCCACAGGAAGACCTGGTACACTAAAAACCCAGGCCTCGAGGTGAACGGCAATGCCGTTCCGAGCATCTCACCTAGTGAGACGTTCAAGTACCTCGGGGCAAAGGTCTCTCCCTGGAAGGGGCTGCTCAAAGGCTTTGAATCTGACGCGTTCAGGGAAGTCATATCCCGCGTCCAAAGACTGCCGTTGAAGCCCATGCAAAAGGTGGACCTTCTACAGATGTATATCTTTCCGAGGTACACCTATGGGCTGATAACATCGCCTCCGGCGAAGGCAGTCTTAAAGACTATCGACCGGATCATAAGAACGAAAATCAAGGAGATCCTCCACCTGCCAGAATCGGTAAGTAGCAGTTTTCTCTACACGCCGAGGAAGCAGGGTGGATTGGGGCTCCTTGAAGTGGAGAAGATGGTGCTGATAGCCGCTCTTCGGAACGGCTTGAGAGCCCGTCAATCCCACGATCCGGTCACACGCGCGGCCATGAACTCGAACGCAGCCGACGATCGACTAAAATCTTACGCCGATGCTCTAAGACTACACTGGCCACTAACAACCAAGGAGCTAGATACTTATAAGTATCAGCTTCGCCTGAGCTATGCCCAGAAATGGGCTGAGCAAAAATGGCAAGGCCAGGGGGTCGAGGAGTTCGCGCAGGATCCCGTCGGCAACTCATGGCTGCAGCGCTATGATCTTCTGCCCGCGTCAAGGTACATCGATGCTATCAAGCTACGAACAAACACGAACCCGACGCGAGCACTAATGAAGATCATAGATGGACGTGTTGATAGCTCTTGCCGAAAGTGCCAAGGCAGTAGCGAGACCCTTGGTCATATACTTGACAGATGCCGGTATACTAAGGATAAGCGAATAAGCCGGCACAACGAAATCAAAGACCTCCTCAAGGCTCGTCTAGCCAAAAACCATCAGGTTATGGACGAGCCGCAGATAACGGTCCGAGGCCAGAGGTTTAAACCCGATCTCGTCGTGAAAACGAATGAGGGAAGGGTGCACGTAATCGACGTAACTGTCCGCTACGAGCACAGAACCTATCTGGATGAGGGCCGTACTGAGAAAATTGGCAAATATCGCCAAATTCTCAGCACGCTTCGGCGAGATCTGCACTCGAACGCCGAGGAGGTCATTCCAATTGTAATCGGGTCGAGAGGTGCAATTCCAAGGGAAACGCGGAAAGCCCTCTCGAAACTCGGAATTGGCAAGAGTGATTGGCTTACGATCTCACTAATAGCGCTGCGTAGCTCGCTAGAGATCGTCAACGCCTTCATGGATGACTGACCTGAACAAAACGTGTTGTCTTGTCTTGTCTAAAACTATTTATTTATTCGAAACAAGGGAAGGCTAACTGCCTGCAAGTTGAACGCGAAAGTTAGACCTTCCCACCTAAAGCCCAGAAGTGATCGGGGAATGAATCCGCGGGTGACCCCAGAGTTGGGTAAACCCTTGAAACGTTGGAGAAGCGGAAGAGAGTCCCGCCACCGAGCATCGAGTGCTGCGGCGCCCGAATGAAACCGATCGCGGATGGTGCAAGTCGTAGGACGGGGCACGACCTAAGCCTCTGTCACGGCGGCGAAGCCAGGAATCACCATGCAAAGGTGTGAACTGGGGCGGATACCTCCACGGGGTTTCCCTGGGCATCGCGCGAGCGATGGCCAAAGTCCGCTTTCTCAGCTACAAAACAAAAATGGTATGAGACTTCGTTAAGACTAATTTTTCCGAGCCTAGCAGGCTCCCTTGACAACGCTTATGAATCTGGAAAAGGACACAAAGTGGAAAAAGCGCTGATGGTGGACAAAAGTCAGTTGAGACTTGATATCAGTTGTTTTGACTAAGAATTTTATTATCGTTGACTTTTAAATATTTTATTATTGACTGTTAATATACTGACTTGGGACCAAGTCATCTTTGTTACCCGGTACCGGTTCCTGTCATCAAACCGGAAAGTCCGTCCCACGTAATGTGGTAGACGCAGGAGTAGCCAAATGCCTCGTCATCTAATTAGTGACGCGCATGAATGGATTAACGAGATTCCCACTGTCCCTATCTACCATCTAGCGAACCGGTTGGTTGAAGTACTCAAGGCAACAGTTCTTGTTGCAGGGTATGGATCCTTCTGGAAGTGCCAGTGATACAGCGTCTACGTCGCGCTAGGTATCAACATCTCTCCCACAAGTTGGGGGGCCCTTTCTAAAGTGAAGATTGGGCCGCGAGATGGCCAATAGTATCTCGGCTAAGTTCGAACGCGCAAAGATGGGGCAGTGGAATCACCTTATGAGAACTGGACAAGATTCCCCTGTATGTGTCAGAGCTGCAGGCTCGGTATTGTATAGCATAAAGGATTACTTGGTGGTATTAGCAAATACGAATTTCCGGGAGCGCTGAGGGTTCTCCCGGGGAAGCGCTCCCTAAAAGAAGTGTGGAAGGAAAAATTTTTCCTGCAGAAGCACTCTCGACTCTTGATGATCGGTAGATCTGTTGTTATGCCGTATCGAGCTTGTATGCCTGGGTCAAGGGCCCGACTCAGGTTGCGAGCCCGGTGGCCCAATTGTACACGAACCCGCCCGTTCGAACACCTCAACCGTTGATATACGTGAGCCTCCTTTGGGTAAGTGCTACGACAATCAGCGGTTTTCGAAAGCGAATCTGCCTCTGGCAGCCCAAACTCCCGTGCGCCTCTTGAGGCGCACGTATTCCATTCCTTCCTTGCGCTCCTAAACGCCCGCGTAACTCCAGTGAGTAACGTGTGGTTTCTTCTAGGCCGGGTAGGAATTTATTAGGTGATAGGTTTTAGTTAGGATAGAATTAGCTCTGGCACTCTGTGACCACTTACCCCCGTGGGTAACGCCGTAATTATCTCGCGCGGTCGCCTCGTCGGCTCGTGGCGGCTGGGAACTGCAAGCGCGTAAGCGCGAGCGGAACTCGGCTGCTGGGGGTCGATGGCGCGATTGTAGGCCTCTCCGATCTAGTCTTCTTTTCTTCCTTCTTTTCTTCCACCTCGCGTGGCTTGCTCTCTGCACCTTGGCTATTGTCAGGGTGTGGGGGGCATTTTCACGTTGGGGACTTTTCGAGATAGAAAGCAATGCGTGTGGAATCAAAAAGCAATGCGTGTGGAATCAAAAAGCAATGCGTGTGGAATAAAAAAGCAATGCGTGTGGAATCTAAAAGCAATGCGTGTGGAATCAAATCAAAAAGCAATGCGTGTCAGTTGATACTTAGTCTTAGATTCACTTGCGTCAGTAAAACGAGCCGACCATTAGGGTCGGCAAGTCACGTTAGGAACTTTTCCAAATCCCGAAAAGCAATGCGTGTCGATTGGCAAAATAGATTTTAGCTTCTTTAGCTTCACTAGCATCCATAAAACGAGCCGGCCATTAGGGCCGGCAAGTCACGTTAAGGACTTTTTCAAATTTTTCATTTGAGAAAGCAATGCGTATCAACTGACAACTAAATCATAGCCGGACATTAGGGCCGGCAAGTCACGTTAGGGACTTTTTCATATTTTCCACGCGCCCCAAGAGTAGAATCACCCCGCGAATATAAACTCAACTTCCTCTCTCTCTTTTCTATACTCTCACACACACATACACACCCACAACAAACACAAAACACGATGCAGGCCGCGCATCTGGGCCAGTTTCGCTGTCACAGCGTTAGGGTGAGACCAGGTAACTTTGCCGGCATCAATCACGAACACACACACTAACACTTTTCGATGCAGGCCGCGCACTTGGGCCAGTTTCGCTGTCACAGCGTTAGGGTGAGACCAAGTATCTTTGCCGGCATAAAATAACTCCTTTTCTTAACTAAGACAACTTCTCTTCTCTTCTCCTCTAAACTTAGCTAAACCAGGCACGTGAGAGAGCGCTCTCCTGCCACCTGCGCACTCTAATATTAATTCGAAAAGGGATTCGCGATCCTCTAGCTCAAGGCGGCCTGAGAAAGCCAGGTTCGACGCCTGTTTCCCCGTGACAGGCACCTAGAACTCTTAGCAACTAATGTGTCTTCCGTAAGTCCGCGTGCGTGACCCCATAGGTACCGCTATGTTGCACTGAAAATCATCTCGCGAAATAAGAGCTCGTCGTGCTCATGCGTTGCGTTGTCTTCCCTAAGTTATCTAGCATGGGCCGATGGAGGGCTAGCCTTCTCGGTCTTACAGTGCAACTAGCAAAGGCTTACATAGCAATCTCAGGTACTCTTTAAGTTGAAAAAATAGTCGCATCTGGCCTGTCACGGGAAGAAATAGAATACATGAATTAAAGCCACGCGCCGCGTATCGTGCAGGGATGGGTAAACAGTCTGCGCGGACCATGTAGGTTCACGACTTCACAGTCGCTAGGAGGCGGAGCCGTAAGCCCCGTGTAAAACCAGAGGCACCTCCTGGGCCGCGTGATAGTTTGGGAGCCCGGGCCGTCAGTTAGCCAGGCGGTTAGGCTGCTCAGTAACAGCACGTGTAAAAGCTTCGTCGCCGGAGCACTTGGTTGGCTACCTATGGGGATGTGTAACGGCACGGAGTGCTGCCGCGGCTGCTGAAAGTTCCGCTCTCTCTTTTGTTCGCGCTTTTTGGCGCATGGTAACCGTGCAGGCGTCCACCCAGTGGGAAACAAACTCGTCCTAAATTAAGGCTTCTAATACATATACTTATTCCTGCAGGTAAAAACTCAAAATCACAATGCCAGGTCCACAAAAGAAAAACGTTGTTGAGGTGCAGCCAGAGGAGAGGTCCCCAACCACTCCAGGGAATCCCCTCGTCGCCGAGTCGGGCCGTCTTCTGACCGGTGCGAGGGAAGACCTTGAGCATCCCTCAGTCAGGACCTGGCCGGTTAGGGGCGGTGGCGGGCTACGACGGCTTGGGGAAGGTGAAGTCGGCCTCCGAGCCATGTCTGTTAGATAAGTTCGTGACGAGCGCATCGAATAGATGGCACGGAAGACAGTAGAGATCGAGGAGCCGGGCTCCAAAAATGAGATTAGGTTCTTGCAAATAAATGCGGGAGGGGGGCAGATAGTAAACGCCGAAATTTGCGAATTAATAGCGTCAAAAAAGATAGACATAGTTCTGGCTCAGGAGCCATACTCGAAAGTTAACAAAGGGTCGCGTTATTTCACAGGCCTTAGACGTGCAAGTCGGGCAATATGTCTAAAGAGCGCAGGCACAAAGACGGCTCCTAAAGCCTTCGTAGCCGTGCCAAACCCCGACTTCCACGCCTTCTTCGTATCAGCGTTAAGCACCCAACACTGCGTTGTTGCCGAGGTGCATACACCTAGCGTCACGTTTTTCGCCGTTTCAATGTACTTTCAATTCTGCGACGATATTGAAGTACACCTCGGGCAACTAGAGAAAGTATTAGAGAACCTCAGAGGTCAAAAGGTAGTAATAGGCATTGACGCAAACGCGGAATCCTCGCTTTGGTCCCCTCGTGGGACAAACGAGAAAGGAGAGAAGCTCGAGCGACTAATCGCGGCTTTCGGCCTCCACGTAGTAAACGACAGAACCCAACCTCCGACCTTCGAAGAGAGGGGAGTTTCGTCCTACATCGACGTGACTCTCGTCTCGGGGTCCATGATCGCGGAGGTACAGTCCTGGAAAGTGAAACGGGACTGGACTTCCAGCGACCATAACGCGATAGTCTTTAAAATCACTACCGTAGCCCAAACGGATCGAGTGGACTCCAGCCGATTCAACATCAGACGAGCTGACTGGGGCCTGCTCGACTCTACGATCAAGGAGTTATCTGTTTCCCACCTTGACCACATTGTCTTGGATAGTACAGAGGAGGTCGAGCAAATGGCCGATGCTCTCCAGAAAGTCCTGTACGAAGCGTGCGAAACCGCCATACCGCGTAGGCGCCGTATCCGAAAAAATAACCCCTGGTGGACTCGAGAACTTACCGACAAAAAGTCCGAGCTCTACAGCGCTAGACGTAGTATGCAGCAACAGTGGAGCCTCCCTGGACACAGTTTGCGAAAAGCAGAATATCGGGCTCTCTTGCGCGATTA
The DNA here is from genome assembly GCF_009193385.2 of Nasonia vitripennis. Classification (NCBI taxonomy): domain Eukaryota; kingdom Metazoa; phylum Arthropoda; class Insecta; order Hymenoptera; family Pteromalidae; genus Nasonia; species Nasonia vitripennis. Next base: position 14,650,833 of record NC_045761.1, on the reverse strand, counting down.
CTGCCGATCGGTGAAAGGGGCCAAGGTCGGCAGCTGGCAGGAAGTCGTCACAGTGCGCGGAAATGAGGAGCCATGGGGGGTAGTCTATAAGCAGCTCAGAGGCAAGCTGCAAAACGAAAGAACCCTCAGTTCCGTTCGGTGTGGGGATACGGAGTCAATGTCGATGTTGGAGACGGCCAACCGTCTGCTTGAGGTGCACGTTCCAGACGATACACCTTCCAACGAAACCCCCGAGCAGGCACAGATTAGAGAATCAATAAACTCACCGCCCGAGACCGAAGATGCCGCACCCTTCGAGCAATGGGAGATAGCTCTCATTCTCGCATCCCTCAAAAACAACAAAGCTCCCGGCTTCGACCTTCTTGAAGTCAGAGTCCTAAAGGCTGCCATCAAAGCCATTCCTCATCACTTCCTGCGGCTCTTCAACGCCTGCCTAGAGCACGGCGTCTTCCCCCGAGCCTGGAAACAGGCTTCCCTCATTTTCCTCCCAAAAGGAGGCAAAGATAGTAGTGACTCGAAATCGTACCGACCCATCAGTCTCCTCCCGGTTACAGGTAAACTCTACGAGCGGTTAGTAAAAAGGAGACTATCCGATACAGCGCTAGGACCAGACATGATCTCCGACAGGCAGTTCGGCTTCAGGGCTGGCATGTCTACTGAAGACGCGATCATCGAGCTGCGCAGACTTACAGCCGCTTCCCCTAAGAAGCAGGTTGCTGCGCTTCTTTTCGATGTTAAAGGCGCCTTTGACTGCATTTGGCGCCCGGCCATCCTCCAAAGCCTCAAAGAGAAAGATTGTCCCAAAAATATATACAAACTTCTCGTTAGCTACTTTGAAAATAGGCAGGCTCAGGTAGTTTGGGGGACAAATCAAGTCTCCAAGCAGGCAACTAGGGGCTGTCCGCAGGGTTCGGTTTTAGGACCCTCGGGCTGGAACCTTGGATTCGATCCGCTGCTCCGCAGCCTCGAGCAAGGTGTAGTGACAGAGGGAGGCGGAAAACTCCCAATAAACTTCGTCGCATATGCGGATGACTTGGCCGTACTAGTCGAAGGGGACTCTAGGGCGGAAATAGAAAAAGTAGGAAAGGCGGTCGTAAAGCATATCGTCGAAAAATGCTCGGCAATAAAATTGGAGGTTTCGGAATCTAAGACGGTAGGGATTTTCGTTAAAAAACCTAAGGTAGTAGGTTCAAAAGCGGTAAAAATAAACCGGAAAGACTGCCGTAAGGGAGGAGCGCGAAATCCGAAAATAGAGTTGGGCGGGAAATCGATCAGTTTTGAACAGTCGGTACGTTATCTTGGCGTGCATTTCGATGCAAACTTGGGCATTAGCGCCCACTGCAAATATCTTAGGGAAAAGTTAGTACCGCTCTTTAGCGACTTGCGTAAACTGGCACAATGCCAGTGGGGTCTGGGACACAAGGCGTTGGAGACGATATACAAGGGTGTATTCGTCCCAACGGTATGTTACGCGTCCGCGGCGTGGTACAAGGAGGGAGCGCATACAGATAGGATTCTCGAAGATCTGCACAGGCAGATCCTCATAGCTATTACACGATGTTACCGATCGACATCTTACGAGGCCGCGTGCGTACTAGCGGGAACTCTCCCGATATGTATCCAACTTAGGGTTAGCGTGGCGAAGTATCACCTGAGAAAAGGTGAAGACGCGGAGATAGGCGGCGTCGTAATTAGACACGACCCAGAGGGTCTAAAGGAAAATTATAATAGGGTTCTTGAGGTCGCGAATGAGATGTGGCAGGCGCGTTGGGAGGCATCGGAACAGGGCAATGCTACTCGCGAACTTTTCTTCCCAGACGTAGTTGCCAGGGTTAAAAACGACTGGATCCGTCCAGATCATTTCACCTCGCAGGTTCTCACGGGTCACGGGTACTTTAATGAGAAACTCCACCAGCTCTCTTTGGCAAAGGCAGCGGCTTGTATCTGTTGCGGCGAACCCGACAACAACTTACACTTCCTTTTAGAATGCCCTGCCTTCGCTGAATTCCGCGATGAGCTGATAACTCCGGTTTCGGGTGGGCTTGAGGCGCCGGAAGCCACGCTAATGTTAGTATCTTCCCCAGAAGGGTTCGCGGCTTTGAAAGAATACAGTAGAGTAGCGTTCGAATGTAAGAGGCAATTGGAAAATG
>NC_045761.1:14633683-14643683 GCF_009193385.2 Nasonia vitripennis | reverse complement strand
ACTCATTGACGCTCGCATATTACTCATTGACGCTCGCACATCACTCATTGACGCTCGCACATCACTCATTCGTGTTCGCACATCACTCATAGACGCTCGCACATCACTCATTGACGCTCGCACATTGCTCATTCTTGCTCGCACATCACTCATTGACGCTCGCACATCACTCATTTGTGCTCGCACATTGCTCATTCTTGATCGCACATCACTCATTTGTGCTCGCGTATCACTCATTCGTGCTCGCACATCACTCATTCGTGCTCGCACATTACTCATTGACGCTCGCACATCACTCATTGACGCTCGCACATTGCTCATTGACGCTCGCATATCACTCATTCGTGCTCGCACATCACTCATTTGAGCTCGCACATTGCTCATTCGTGCTCGCACATCACTCATTCGTGCTCGCATATCTCTCATTCTTGCTATATAAATCTACATTATAACTGTCACTATCTTCTAGCGACTGTGAGTCGTGAACCTACATGGTCCGCGCGCAGACTGTTTTACCCATCCTGCACGATACGCGGCGCGTGGCGCAATTCGCCTTGATTCATTTCTTCCCGTGACCCAGGCCAGATGCGATATTTTTCAACTTAAAAGAGTACCTGGGGTGCTATGTAAGCCTTTGCTAGTTGCACCGCCAAGACCGAGAAGGCTAGCCCTCCATCGGCCATGCTAGATAACTTAGGAAGATAACGCAACTTGCACATAGAGCACGACGAGCTCTTATTTCGCGAGATGATTTTCAGTGCAACATAGCGGTACCTGGGGTCACGCACGCCGGACTTACGGAAGACACATTAGTTGCTAAGAGTTCTAGGTGCCTGTCACGGGGGAAACAGGCGTCGAACCTGAAAACTCTCAGGCCGCCCAGCAGGCGAGGATCGCGAATCCCGAATTAATATTAGAGTGCGCAGGTGGCAGGAGGCGGCGCTCTCTCACGTGCCTGGTTTAGCTAAGTTTAGAGAAGAGAAGTTGTCTTAGTTAAGAAAAGGAGTTATTTTATGCCGGCAAAGATACTTGTGGTCTCACCCTAACGCTGTGACAGCGAAACTGGCCCAAGTGCGCGGCCTGCATCGAAAGTGTTAGTGTGTGTGTTCGTGATTGATGCCGGCAAAGTTACCTGGTCACCCTAACGCTGTGACAGCGAAACTGGCCCAGATGCGCGGCCTGCATCGTGTTTTGTGTTTGTTGTGGGTGTGTATGTGTGTGTGAGAGTATAGAAAGAGAGAGAGGAAGTTGGAGTTTATATTCGCGGGGTGATTCTATAGCGGGGCGCGTGGAAAATATAGAAAAAGTCCCTAACGTGACTTGCCGGCCTAATGTCCGGCTATGATTTAGTTGTCAGTTGATACGCATTGCTTTCTCAAATGAAAAATTTGAAAAAGTCCTTAACGTGACACCGGCCTAATGGCCAGAAACTCGTTTTATGGATGCTAGTGAAGCTAAAGCTAAAATCTATTTTGCCAATCGACACGCATTGCTTTTCGGGATTTGGAAAGTTCCCTAACGTGACTTGCCGACCCTAATGGTCAGCTCCGTTTCTGACGCAAGTGAATCTAAGACTAAGTATCAACTGACACGCATTGCTTTGATTTGATTCCACACGCATTGCTTTTAGATTCCACACGCATTGCTTTTTATTCCACACGCATTGCTTTTTGATTCCACACGCATTGCTTTTTGATTCCACACGCATTGCTTTCTATCTCGAAAAGTCCCCAACGTGAAAATGCCCCCACACCCTGACAATAGCCAAGGTGCAGAGAGCAAGCCACGCGAGGTGGAAGAAGAAGGAAGAAAGAAGACTAGATCGGAGGGTACCACAATCGCGCCATCGACCCCCAGCAGCCAGTTCCGCTCGCTTACATCTTACAGTTCCCAGCCGCCACGAGCCGACGGGGCACGACCGCGCGAGATAATTGCGGCGTTACCACGAGGGTAAGTGGTCACAGATTACTTAGGCTAATTCTATCCTAACTAAAACCTATCACCTAATAAATTCCTACCCGGCCTAGAAGAAACCACATTACTCACTGGAGTTACGCGGGCGTTTAGGAGCGCAAGGAAGGAATGGAATACGTGCACCTCAAAGAGGCGCACGGGAGGACTGAGCTGCCAGAGGCAGATTCGCTTTCGAAAACGGACTGATTGTCGTAGCACTTACCCAAAGGAGGCTCACGTATATCAACGGTTGAGGTGTTCGAACGGGCGGGTTCGTGTACAATTGGGCCACCGGGCTCGCAGCCTGAGTCGGGCCCTTGACCCAGGCATACAAGCTCGATACGGCACGCAACAGATCTACCTGCCGATCATCAAGGAGTCGAGTGCTTCTGCAGGAAAAATTTTTCCTTCACGCACTTCTTTTAAGGCGCTTCCCCGGGAGAACCCTCAGCGCTCCCGGAAATTCGTATTTGCTAATACCACCAAGTAATCCTTTTATGCTATACAATGCCGAGCCTGCGGCTCTGACGCATACAGGGGAATCTTGTCCAGTTCTCATAAAGGTGATTCCACTGCCCCATCTTTGCGCGTTCAGACTTAGCCGAGATACTATTGGCCATCTCACGGCCCAATCTTCACTTTAGAAAGGGCCCCAACGTGGGAGAGATGTTGATACCTAGCGCGACGTAGACGCTGTATCACTGGCGCCAGAAGGATCCATACCCTGCAGCAAGAACTGTTGCCTTGAGAATTACTCAACCAACCGGTTCGCTAGATGGTAGATAGGGACAGTGGGAATCTCGTTAATCCATTCATGCGCGTCACTAATTAGATGACGAGGGCATTTGGCTACTCTCCTGCGTCTACCACATTACGTGGGGACGGACTTTCGGTTTGATGACAGGAATGCGGTACCGGAGTAACAAAGATGACTTGGTCCCAAGTCAGTATATTAACAGTCAATAATAAAATATTTAAAAGTCAACGATAATAAAATTCTTAGTCAAAACCAACTGATATCAGAGTCTCAACTGACTTTTGTCCACCATCAGCGCTTTTTTTCCACTTTGTGTCCTTTTCAGATTCATAAGCGTTGTCCAGGAGCCTGCTAGGCTCGGAAAAATTAATCTGTGAAGTCTCATACCATTTTGTTTTGTAGCTGAGAAAGCGGACTTTTGGCCATCGCTCGCGCGATGCCAGGAAACCCGATGGAGGTATCCGCCCCAGTTCACACCTTTGCATGGTGATTCCTGGCTTCGCCGCCGTGACCAGAGCTTAGGTCATTGCCCCGTCCACCGACACCATCCGCGATCGGTTTCATTCGGGCGCCACCCAGCACTCGATGCTCGGTGGCGGGACTCTCTTCCGCTTCTCCAACGTTTCCAGGGTTTACCCAACTCTGGGGTCACCCGCCAGTTCATTCCCCGATCACTTCTGGGCTTTGGGTGGGAAGGTCTAACTTTCGCGTTCAGCACGGGCAGTTAGCCTTCCCTTGTTCGAAATAAATAAATAGTTTTAGACAAGACAGACAACACGTTTTGTTCAGGTCAGTCATCCATGAAGGCGTTGACGATCTCTAGCGAGCTACGCAGCGCTATTAGTGAGATCGTAAGCCAATCACTCTTGCCAATTCCGAGTTTCGAGAGGGCTTTCCGCGTTTCCCTTGGGTGCACCTCTCGACGATTACAATTGGAATGACCTCCTCTCGGCGTTCGAGTGCAGATCTCGCCGAAGCGTGCTGAGAATTTGGCGATATTTTGCCAATTTTCTCCAGTACGGCCCTCATCAGATAGGTTCTGTGCTCGTAGCGGACAGTTACGTCGATTGCGATACCCTTCCCTCATTCGTTTCACGGATCGGGTTTAAACCTCTGGCCCCTCGGACCGTTATCTGCGGCTCGTCCATAACCTGATGGTTTTGGCTAAGACGAGCCTTGAGGAGTCTTTGATTTCGTTATTGCCGGCTTATTCGCTTATCCTTAGTATACCGGCATCTGTCAAATTATATGACCAAGGGTCTCGCTACTGCCTTGGCACTTTCGGCAAGAGCTATCAACACGTCCATCTATGATCTTCATTAGTGCTCGCATCGGTTCGTGTTTGTTCGTAGCAGTAGCATCGATGTATTGTACCTTGACGCGGGCAGAAGATCATAGCGCTGCAGCCATGGAGTTGCCGACGGGATCCTCGCGAACTCCTCGACCCCTGGCCTTGCCATTTTGCTCAGCCCATTTCTGGGCATAATCAAACGAAGCGATACTTATAGAAATATCTAGCTCCTTGATTTGTTAGTGGCCAGTGTAGTCTTAGAGCATCGGCGTAAGATTTTAGTCGATCGTCGGCTGCGTTCGAGTTCATGGCCGCGCGTGTATTCCGGATCGTGGGATTGACGGGCTCTCAAGCCGTTCGAAGAGCGGCTATCAGCACCATCTTCTCACTTCCAAAGGCCCCAATCCACCCTGCTTCCTCGGCATTAGCCAGAAAACTGCTACTTACCGATTCTGGCGGGTGGAGGATCTCCATGATTTTCGTTCTTATGATCGGTCGATAGTCCTTTAAAGACTGCCTTCGCCGGAAGGCGTATTTATCAACCCATAGGTGTACCTCGGAAAGATATACATCTGTAAGAAGGTCCACCTTTTGCATGAGCTTCAACGGCAGTCTTTGGACGCGGGATATGACTTCCCTGAACGCGTCAGATTCCAAAGCCTTTGAGCAGCCCTTCCAGGGGAGAGACCTTTGCCCGGGTACTTGAACGTCACTGGGTGAGGATGCTCGGAACGGCATTGCCGTTCACCTCAGACCTGGGTTTTTAGTGTACCAGGTCTTCCTGTGTGGGGGACATACTCTACAGCTATACACTTTGACACTGAAGACTCATATCCGGAGTCGGCCCAGATAATCCGCCACCATTCGTAACGCCTTCCGCCTCGGGGTGTGTATTCGCAAAACATACTATGTCGTCTGCGAAAGCCGCGCTGAGATTCATGCCTTCGATTTCCCTCCCGCGTCTCTTGCAATCGTTCTAATAGAGGTTCGAGAACCAGATTGAAAATGAGAGGTGACAGGGGATCCCCTGCTTGACTCCTCTCTTCGTTCAATCTTTACGTTATACTCGTTCGGATTGCAGTGGAGCAGTCGCGATACATGTTCGATATAGGCGGCCACGGTTTCGGGGATTCCTTTTTCTCCAAGCACCCCTTGGATCACGGCATGCGGGACAGTGTCGAATGCTTTCGAAACATCCAAGATGGTAATGGCACCGCCCGCTTTCTTTGCGTTCGATGATGGCGTCGTCCAACAACTGTATGTTGCTGAAACAGCCATTTTCCTCCGTGAATCCTTTCTGCCGATCACACTGCTTAATGACGGCCACATAGTTCTGGCTCAGGAGCCGTACTCGAAAGTTAATAAAGGGTCGCGTTATTTCACAGGCCTTAGACGTGCAAGTCGGGCAATATGTCTAAAAGAGCGCAGGCACAAGACGGCTCCTAAAGCCTTCGTAGCCGTGCCAAACCCCGACTTGCACGCCTTCTTCGTTCTCAGCGTTAAGCACCCAACACTGCGTTGTTGCCGAGGTGCATACGCCTAGCGTCTACGTTTTTCGCCGTTTCAATGTACTTTCAATTCTGCGACGAATATTGAAGTACACCTCGGGCAACTAGAGAAATGTATTAGAGAACCTCAGAGTCAAAAAGGTAGTAATAGCATTGACGCAAACGCGGAATCCTCGCTTTTGTCCCTCGTGGGACAAACGAGAAAGGAGAGAAGCTCGAGCGACTAATCGCGGCTTTCGGCATCCACGTAGTAAACGACAGACCCAACCTCCGACCTTCGAAGAGAGGGGAGTTTCGTCCTACATCGACGTGACTCTCGTCTCGGGTCCATGATCGCGGAGGTACAGTCCTGAAAGTGAAACGGGACTTGGACTTCCAGCGACCATAACGCGATAGTCTTTAAAATCACTACCGTATTGCCCAAACGGATTCGAGGACTCCAGCCGATTCTATTCAGCCATCAGACGAGCTGACTGGGGCCTGCTCGACTCTACGATCAAGGAGTTGTCTGTTTCCCACCTTGACCACAATTGTCTTGGATAGTGCAGAGGAGGTCGAGCAAATGGCCGATGCTTCTCCAGAAAGTCCTGTACGAAGCGTGCGAAAACCGCCATTACCGCGTAGGCGCCGTATCCGAAAAATATACCCCTGTGGACTCGAAGGAACTTACCGACAAAAAGTCCGAGCTCTACAGCGCTAGGCGTAATATGCAGCAACAGTGGAGCCTCCCTTGGACACAGTTTGCGAAAAGCAGAATATCGGGCTCTCTTGCGCGATTACTGCCGATCGGTGAAAGGGGCCAAGGTCGGCAGCTGGCAAGAAGTCGTCACAGTGCGCGGAAATGAGGAGCCATGGGGGGTAGTCTATAAGCAGCTCAGAGGCAAGCTGCAAAACGAAAGAACCCTCAGTTCCGTTCGGTGTGGGGATACGGAGTCAATGTCGATGTTGGAGACGGCCAACCGTCTGCTTGAGGTGCACGTTCCAGACGATACACCTTCCAACGAAACCCCGAGCAGGCACAGATTAGAGAATCAATAAACTCACCGCCCGAGACCGAAGATGCCGCACCCTTCGAGCAATGGGAGATAGCTCTCATTCTCGCATCCCTCAAAAACAACAAAGCTCCCGGCTTCGACCTTCTTGAAGTCAGAGTCCTAAAGGCTGCCATCAAAGCCATTCCTCATCACTTCCTGCGGCTCTTCAACGCCTGCCTAGAGCACGGCGTCTTCCCCCGAGCCTGGAAACAGGCTTCCCTCATTTTCCTCCCAAAAGGAGGCAAAGATAGTAGCGACTCGAAATCGTACCGACCCATCAGTCTCCTCCCGGTTACAGGTAACTCTACGAGCGGTTAGTAAAAAGGAGACTATCCGATACAGCGCTAGGACCAGACATGATCTCCGACAGGCAGTTCGGCTTCAGGGCTGGCATGTCTACTGAAGACGCGATCATCGAGCTGCGCAGACTTACAGCCGCTTCCCCTAAAAAGCAGGTTGCTGCGCTTCTTTTCGATGTTAAAGGCGCCTTTGACTGCATTTGGCGCCCGGCCATCCTCCAAAGCCTCAAAGAGAAAGATTGTCCCAAAAATATATACAAACTTCTCGTTAGCTACTTTGAAAATAGGCAGGCTCAGGTAGTTTGGGGGACAAATCAAGTCTCCAAGCAGGCAACTAGGGGCTGTCCGCAGGGTTCGGTTTTAGGACCCTCGGGCTGGAACCTTGGATTCGATCCGCTGCTCCGCAGCCTCGAGCAAGGTGTAGTGACAGAGGGAGGCGGAAAACTCCCAATAAACTTCGTCGCATATGCGGATGACTTGGCCGTACTAGTCGAAGGGGACTCTAGGGCGGAAATAGAAAAAGTAGGAAAGGCAGTCGTAAAGCATATCGTCGAAAGATGCTCGGCTATAAAATTGGAGGTTTCGGAATCTAAGACGGTAGGGATTTTCGTTAAAAAACCTAAGGTAGTAGGTTCAAAAGCGGTAAAAATAAACCGGAAAGACTGCCGTAAGGGAGGAGCGCGAAATCCGAAAATAGAGTTGGGCGGGAAATCGATCAGTTTTGAACAGTCGGTACGTTATCTTGGCGTGCATTTCGATGCAAACTTGGGCATTAGCGCCCACTGCAAATATCTTAGGGAAAAGTTAGTACCGCTCTTTAGCGACTTGCGTAAACTGGCACAATGCCAGTGGGGTCTGGGACACAAGGCGTTGGAGACGATATACAAGGGTGTATTCGTCCCAACGGTATGTTACGCGTCCGCGGCGTGGTACAAGGAGGGAGCGCATACAGATAGGATTCTCGAAGATCTGCACAGGCAGATCCTCATAGCTATTACACGATGTTACCGATCGACATCTTACGAGGCCGCGTGCGTACTAGCGGGAACTCTCCCGATATGTATCCAACTTAGGGTTAGCGTGGCGAAGTATCACCTGAGAAAAGGTGAAGACGCGGAGATAGGCGGCGTCGTAATTAGACACGACCCAGAGGGTCTAAAGGAAAATTATAATAGGGTTCTTGAGGTCGCGAATGAGATGTGGCAGGCGCGTTGGGAGGCATCGGAACAGGGCAATGCTACTCGCGAACTTTTCTTTCCAGACGTAGTTGCCAGAGTTAAAAGCGACTGGATCCGTCCAGATCACTTCACCTCGCAGGTTCTCACGGGTCACGGGTACTTTAATGAGAAACTCCACCAGCTCTCTTTGGCAAAGGCAGCGGCTTGTATCTGTTGCGGCGAACCCGACAACAACTTACACTTCCTTTTAGAATGCCCTGCCTTCGCTGAATTCCGCGATGAGCTGATAACTCCGGTTTCGGGTGGGCTTGAGGCGCCGGAAGCCACGCTAATGTTAGTATCTTCCCCAGAAGGGTTCGCGGCTTTGAAAGAATACAGTAGAGTGGCGTTCGAATGTAAGAGGCAATTGGAAAATGCCCTTACGGAATCCGACGAAGGATTAAGCAGTGAGAGTGAGGAATAGAGTGACTGAGGTGGTGGGTGAAAGGAAGAGCTGGTGAAAAATGTCTAAGTTAGGCAAACAAACGCGAAGTCAAAAGCATGCTTGGCTTGGCCCTCGCGAAAGTCGCCTTAGGGCTTGACTCGCGAAATAAACTCGTTCGAAACTTGGCCATCGTCCGCGTCTCACGCGTAAGGCCCCGTGGAAGGTCGCTATATGCTTGACACGCGAATGCATGCTCGATCGTAAAAATTTGGCCGTCGACCGAATTGACCATCTTGGGTCTACCAAAGATAACAGTAAATTCAAGAATAAATTTGGTGTGCTTGTGCGTTACTGCAACTACAAATCACGCCTCTCGAACGAGGAGTGTAGTTAAGGCCTTTAGAACCTTCGCCTAAAACATCGTGGAGGAGATGTTGAAGGAGTCCTGTCCCCAAGCATTGTTCGCTGGCGACAAGGGCTCTGGCTGAAGGATTAGCACAGAGCCGCTCGTTTTGCAGAGGCTCAAAGCAGGACTTTTGTCCTGTCCCCGAGCGCACCTTTCGAAGAAGGTGCGCCCGGCATTATTATTTTATTTACTAACAACATGTATTTCTCCTAACAGGTACAAACAAAATTAGTGGAGATCCAGGCGGGATCTCGCGAATGCGCCTTCCCGTGGTTCCCCGTGGACGGTCCGGTGGATGGTAGAGCTTGCTCACCATCCCGCTATGACTGACTAAAGCATTCGTCCCAGTTGACTGATTGTCCCCGCACGGCCATCCTCGGAAGACCGGGCGGGTACAATCTGTTGACCGCCAATGGGCACTTGAATTTTTCCAGGAACGTTCTCCTTTCGGGTGGTTCGATAGATGGTGGACGGAAAACAAGGTCGCGTATGCTTATGGCGAGGTAGCGAGTCCAAATAACATCAGGGCTAACCGAAACTAAATGTCCCTATCTACCATCTTCCGAACGGAAGAGCCCCGGGAGGGTCGCATTTCTGCCAGGGCAGTTGGGTGAACCCTGAGATTTCGGTATACTCATTCGTGCTCGCACATCACTCATTTGAGCTCGCACATTGCTCATTCGTGCTCGCACATCACTCATTCGTGCTCGCACATCACTCATTGACGCTCGCACATCACTCATTTGTGCTCGCGTATCACTCATTCGTGCTCGCACATCACTCATTCGTGCTCGCACATTACTCATTGACGCTCGCACATCACTCATTGACTCTCGCGTATCACTCATTCGTGTTCGCACATCACTCATAGACGCTCGCACATCACTCATTGACGCTCGCATATTACTCATTCGTGCTCGCACATCACTCATTGACGCTCGCACATCACTCATTTGTGCTCGCGTATCACTCATTCGTGCTCGCACATCACTCATTCGTGCTCGCACATTACTCATTGACGCTCGCATATTACTCATTGACGCTCGCACATCACTCATTGACGCTCGCACATCACTCATTGACGCTCGCACATCACTCATTTGTGCTCGCACATTGCTCATTCGTGCTCGCACATCACTCATTTGAGCTC
>NC_045761.1:14613683-14623683 GCF_009193385.2 Nasonia vitripennis | reverse complement strand
TGCTCATTCTTGCTCGCACATCACTCATTGACGCTCGCACATCACTCATTGACGCTCGCACATCACTCATTCGTTCTCGCACATCACTCATTGACGCTCGCACATCACTCATTGACGCTCGCATATCACTCATTCGTGCTCGCACATTACTCATTGACGCTCGCACATCACTCATTTGAGCTCGCACATTGCTCATTCGTGCTCGCACATCACTCATTCGTGCTCGCACATCACTCATTGACGCTCGCACATCACTCATTGACGCTCGCATATCACTCATTCGTGCTCGCACATTACTCATTGACGCTCGCACATCACTCATTTGAGCTCGCACATTGCTCATTCGTGCTCGCACATCACTCATTCGTGCTCGCACATCACTCATTGACGCTCGCACATCACTCATTGACGCTCGCATATCACTCATTCGTTCTCGCACATCACTCATTGACGCTCGCACATCACTCATTGACGCTCGCACATCACTCATTCGTTCTCGCACATCACTCATTGACGCTCGCACATCACTCATTGACGCTCGCATATCACTCATTCGTGCTCGCACATTACTCATTGACGCTCGCACATCACTCATTTGAGCTCGCACATTGCTCATTCGTGCTCGCACATCACTCATTCGTGCTCGCACATCACTCATTGACGCTCGCACATCACTCATTGACGCTCGCATATCACTCATTCGTGCTCGCACATTACTCATTGACGCTCGCACATCACTCATTTGAGCTCGCACATTGCTCATTCGTGCTCGCACATCACTCATTCGTGCTCGCACATCACTCATTGACGCTCGCACATCACTCATTGACGCTCGCATATCACTCATTCGTTCTCGCACATCACTCATTGACGCTCGCACATCACTCATTGACGCTCGCATATCACTCATTCGTGCTCGCACATTACTCATTGACGCTCGCACATCACTCATTTGAGCTCGCACATTGCTCATTCGTGCTCGCACATCACTCATTCGTGCTCGCATATTACTCATTGACGCTCGCATATTACTCATTCTTGCTCGCACATTACTAATTGGAGCTCGCGTATCACTCATTCGTGCTCGCACATTACTCATTGACGCTCGCACATCACTCATTGACGCTCGCACTTCACTAATTGGATCTCGCGTATCACTCATTCGTGCTCGCACATCACTCATTGACGCTCGCACATCACTCATTGACGCTCGCATATTACTCATTCGTGCTCGCACATCACTCATTGACGCTCGCACATCACTCATTTGTGCTCGCGTATCACTCATTCGTGCTCGCACATCACTCATTCGTGCTCGCACATTACTCATTGACGCTCGCATATTACTCATTGACGCTCGCACATCACTCATTGACGCTCGCACATCACTCATTCGTGCTCGCACATCACTCATTTGAGCTCGCACATTGCTCATTCGTGCTCGCACATTGCTCATTCGTGCTCGCACATCACTCATTCGTGCTCGCATATTACTCATTGACGCTCGCATATTACTCATTCTTGCTCGCACATTACTAATTGGAGCTCGCGTATCACTCATTCGTGCTCGCACATTACTCATTGACGCTCGCACATCACTCATTGACGCTCGCACTTCACTAATTGGATCTCGCGTATCACTCATTCGTGCTCGCACATCACTCATTGACGCTCGCACATCACTCATTGACGCTCGCATATTACTCATTCGTGCTCGCACATCACTCATTGACGCTCGCACATCACTCATTTGTGCTCGCGTATCACTCATTCGTGCTCGCACATCACTCATTCGTGCTCGCACATTACTCATTGACGCTCGCATATTACTCATTGACGCTCGCACATCACTCATTGACGCTCGCACATCACTCATTCGTGCTCGCACATCACTCATTTGAGCTCGCACATTGCTCATTCGTGCTCGCACATCACTCATTCGTGCTCGCATATCTCTCATTCTTGCTATATAAATCTACATTATAACTGTCACTATCTACGACGAAATGTGATCACGTCAGGCGCGAAATATTATTACATAGGGATCGGTGCGAACGGCGGGAGCAGAAAATGATTAAATCAGTAAACTGAAACGTTTAGCTATCTATACGAAGATTGCTCGCATGCATTAACGAGATTCCCACTGTCCCTATCTACCCACGGGTACTTTAATGAGAAACTCCACCAGCTCTCTTTGGCAAAGGCAGCGGCTTGTATCTGTTGCGGCGAACCCGACAACAACTTACACTTCCTTTTAGAATGCCCTGCCTTCGCTGAATTCCGCGATGAGCTGATAACTCCGGTTTCGGGTGGGCTTGAGGCGCCGGAAGCCACGCTAATGTTAGTATCTTCCCCAGAAGGGTTCGCGGCTTTGAAAGAATACAGTAGAGTAGCGTTCGAATGTAAGAGGCAATTGGAAAATGCCCTTACGGAATCCGACGAAGGATTAAGCAGTGAGAGTGAGAAATAGAGTGACTGAGGTGGTGGGTGAAAGGAAGAGCTGGTGAAAAATGTCTAAGTTAGGCAAACAAACGCGAAGTCAAAAGCATGCTTGGCTTGGCCCTAGCGAAAGACGCCTTAGGGCTTGACTCGCGAAATAAACTCGTTCGAAACTTGGCCATCGTCCGCGTCTCACGCGTAAGGCCCCGTGGAAGGTCGCTATATGCTTGACACGCGAATGCATGCTCGATCGTAAAAATTTGGCCGTCGACCGAATTGACCATCTTGGGTCTACCAAAGATAACAGTAAATTCAAGAATAAATTTGGTGTGCTTGTGCGTTACTGCATCTACAAATCACGCCTCTCGAACGAGGAGTGTAGTTAGGGCCTTTAGAACCTTCGCCTAAAACATCGTGGAGGAGATGTTGAAGGAGTCCTGTCCCCAAGCATTGTTCGCTGGCGACAAGGGCTCTGGCTGAAGGATTAGAACAGAGCCGCTCGTTTTGCAGAGGCTCAAAGCAGGACTTTTGTCCTGTCCCCGAGCGCACCTTTCGAAGAAGGTGCGCCCGGCATTATTATTTTATTTACTAACAACATGTATTTCTCCTAACAGGTACAAACAAAATTAGTGGAGATCCAGGCGGGATCTCGCGAATGCGCCTTCCCGTGGTTCCCCGTGGACGGTCCGGTGGATGGTAGAGCTTGCTTACCATCCCGCTATGACTGACTAAAGCATTCGTCCCAGTTGACTGATTGTCCCCGCACGGCCATCCTCGGAAGACCGGGCGGGTACAATCTGTTGATCGCCAATGGGCACTTGAATTTTTCCAGGAACGTTCTCCTTTCGGGTGGTTCGATAGATGGTGGACGGAAAACAAGGTCGCGTATGCTTATGGCGAGGTAGCGAGTCCAAATAACATCAGGGCTAACCGAAACTAAATGTCCCTATCTACCATCTAGCGAACCGGTTGGTTGAAGTACTCAAGGCAACAGTTCTTGTTGCAGGGTATGGATCCTTCTGGAAGTGCCAGTGATACAGCGTCTACGTCGCGCTAGGTATCAACATCTCTCCCACAAGTTGGGGGGCCCTTTCTAAAGTGAAGATTGGGCCGCGAGATGGCCAATAGTATCTCGGCTAAGTTCGAACGCGCAAAGATGGGGCAGTGGAATCACCTTATGAGAACAGGACAAGATTCCCCTGTATGTGTCAGAGCTGCAGGCTCGGTATTGTATAGCATAAGGATTACTTGGTGGTATTAGCAAATACGAATTTCCGGGAGCGCTGAGGGTTCTCCCGGGGAAGCGCTCCCTAAAAGAAGTGTGGAAGGAAAAATTTTTCCTGCAGAAGCACTCTCGACTCTTGATGATCGGTAGATCTGTTGTTATGCCGTATCGAGCTTGTATGCCTGGGTCAAGGGCCCGACTCAGGTTGCGAGCCCGGTGGCCCAATTGTACACGAACCCGCCCGTTCGAACACCTCAACCGTTGATATACGTGAGCCTCCTTTGGGTAAGTGCTACGACAATCAGCGGTTTTCGAAAGCGAATCTGCCTCTGGCAGCCCAAACTCCCGTGCGCCTCTTGAGGCGCACGTATTCCCTTCCTTCCTTGCACTCCTAAACGCCCGCGTAACTCCAGTGAGTAACGTGTGGTTTCTTCTAGGCCGGGTAGGAATTTATTAGGTGATAGGTTTTAGTTAGGATAGAATTAGCTCTGGCACTCTGTGACCACTTACCCCCGTGGGTAACGCCGTAATTATCTCGCGCGGTCGCCTCGTCGGCTCGTGGCGGCTGGGAACTGCAAGCGCGTAAGCGCGAGCGGAACTCGGCTGCTGGGGGTCGATGGCGCGATTGTAGGCCTCTCCGATCTAGTCTTCTTTTCTTCCTTCTTTTCTCCACCTCGCGTGGCTTGCTCTCTGCACCTTGGCTATTGTCAGGGTGTGGGGGGCATTTTCACGTTGGGGACTTTTCGAGATAGAAAGCAATGCGTGTGGAATCAAAAAGCAATGCGTGTGGAATCAAAAAGCAATGCGTGTGGAATAAAAAAGCAATGCGTGTGGAATCTAAAAGCAATGCGTGTGGAATCAAATCAAAAAGCAATGCGTGTCAGTTGATACTTAGTCTTAGATTCACTTGCGTCAGTAAAACGAGCCGACCATTAGGGTCGGCAAGTCACGTTAGGAACATTTCCAAATCCCGAAAAGCAATGCGTGTCGATTGGCAAAATAGATTTTAGCTTCTTTAGCTTCACTAGCATCCATAAAACGAGCCGGCCATTAGGGCCGGCAAGTCACGTTAAGGACTTTTTCAAATTTTTCATTTGAGAAAGCAATGCGTATCAACTGACAATTAAATCATAGCCGGCCATTAGGGCCGGCAAGTCACGTTAGGGACTTTTTCATATTTTCCACGCGCCCCAAGAGTAGAATCACCCCGCGAATATAAACTCAACTTCCTCTCTCTCTTTTCTATACTCTCACACACACATACGCACCCACAACAAACACAAAAACACGATGCAGGCCGCGCATCTGGGCCAGTTTCGCTGTCACAGCGTTAGGGTGAGACCAGGTAACTTTGCCGGCATCAATCACGAACACACACACACTAACACTTTTCGATGCAGGCCGCGCACTTGGGCCAGTTTCGCTGTCACAGCGTTAGGGTGAGACCAAGTATCTTTGCCGGCATAAAATAACTCCTTTTCTTAACTAAGACAACTTCTCTTCTCTTCTCCTCTAAACTTAGCTAAACCAGGCACGTGAGAGAGCGCTCTCCTGCCACCTGCGCACTCTAATATTAATTCGAAAAGGGATTCGCGATCCTCTAGCTCAAGGCGGCCTGAGAAAGCCAGGTTCGACGCCTGTTTCCCCGTGACAGGCACCTAGAACTCTTAGCAACTAATGTGTCTTCCGTAAGTCCGCGTGCGTGACCCCATAGGTACCGCTATGTTGCACTGGAAATCATCTCGCGAAATAAGAGCTCGTCGTGCTCATGCGTTGCGTTGTCTTCCCTAAGTTATCTAGCTTGGGCCGATGGAGGGCTAGCCTTCTCGGTCTTACAGTGCAACTAGCAAAGGCTTACATAGCAATCTCAGGTACTCTTTAAGTTGAAAACTCTAGTCGCATCTGGCCTGTCACGGGAAGAAATAGAATACATGAATTAAAGCCACGCGCCGCGTATCGTGCAGGGATGGGTAAACAGTCTGCGCGGACCATGTAGGTTCACGACTTCACAGTCGCTAGGAGGCGGAGCCGTAAGCCCCGTGTAAAACCAGAGGCACCTCCTGGGCCGCGTGATAGTTTGGGAGCCCGGGCCGTCAGTTAGCCAGGCGGTTAGGCTGCTCCGTAACAGCACGTGTAAAAGCTTCGTCGCCGGAGCACTTGGTTGGCTACCTATGGGGATGTGTAACGGCACGGAGTGCTGCCGCGGCTGCTGAAAGTTCCGCTCTCTCTTTTGTTCGCGCTTTTTGGCGCATGGTAACCGTGCAGGCGTCCACCCAGTGGGAAACAAACTCGTCCTAAATTAAGGCTCTAATACATATACTTATTCCTGCAGGTAAAAACTCAAAATCACAATGCCAGGTCCACAAAAGAAAAACGTTGCTGAGGTGCAGCTAGAGGAGAGGTCCCCAACCACTCCAGGGAATCCCCTCGTCGCCGAGTCGGGCCGTCTTCTGACCGGTGCGAGGGAAGACCTTGAGCATCCCTCAGTCAGGACCTGGCCGGTTAGGGGCGGTGGCGGGCTACGACGGCTTGGGGAAGGTGAAGTCGGCCTCCGAGCCATGTCTGTTAGATTAGTTCGTGACGAGCGCATCGAAAAGATGGCACGGAAAACAGTAGATGTCGAGGAGCCGGGCTCCAAAAACGAGATTAGGTTCTTGCAAATAAACGCGGGAGGAGGGCAGATAGTAAACGCCGAAATTTGCGAATTAATAGCGTCAAAAAAGATAGACATAGTTCTGGCTCAGGAGCCGTACTCGAAAGTTAATAAAGGGTCGCGTTATTTCACAGGCCTTAGACGTGCAAGTCGGGCAATATGTCTAAAGAGCGCAGGCACAAAGACGGCTCCTAAAGCCTTCGTAGCCGTGCCAAACCCCGACTTGCACGCCTTCTTCGTCTCAGCGTTAAGCACCCAACACTGCGTTGTTGCCGAGGTGCATACGCCTAGCGTCACGTTTTTCGCCGTTTCAATGTACTTTCAATTCTGCGACGATATTGAAGTACACCTCGGGCAACTAGAGAAAGTATTAGAGAACCTCAGAGGTCAAAAGGTAGTAATAGGCATTGACGCAAACGCGGAATCCTCGCTTTGGTCCCCTCGTGGGACAAACGAGAAAGGAGAGAAGCTCGAGCGACTAATCGCGGCTTTCGGCCTCCACGTAGTAAACGACAGAACCCAACCTCCGACCTTCGAAGAGAGGGGAGTTTCGTCCTACATCGACGTGACTCTCGTCTCGGGGTCCATGATCGCGGAGGTACAGTCCTGGAAAGTGAAACGGGACTGGACTTCCAGCGACCATAACGCGATAGTCTTTAAAATCACTACCGTAGCCCAAACGGATCGAGTGGACTCCAGCCGATTCAACATCAGACGAGCTGACTGGGGCCTGCTCGACTCTACGATCAAGGAGTTGTCTGTTTCCCACCTTGACCACATTGTCTTGGATAGTGCAGAGGAGGTCGAGCAAATGGCCGATGCTCTCCAGAAAGTCCTGTACGAAGCGTGCGAAACCGCCATACCGCGTAGGCGCCGTATCCGAAAAAATAACCCCTGGTGGACTCGAGAACTTACCGACAAAAAGTCCGAGCTCTACAGCGCTAGGCGTAATATGCAGCAACAGTGGAGCCTCCCTGGACACAGTTTGCGAAAAGCAGAATATCGGGCTCTCTTGCGCGATTACTGCCGATCGGTGAAAGGGGCCAAGGTCGGCAGCTGGCAAGAAGTCGTCACAGTGCGCGGAAATGAGGAGCCATGGGGGGTAGTCTATAAGCAGCTCAGAGGCAAGCTGCAAAACGAAAGAACCCTCAGTTCCGTTCGGTGTGGGGATACGGAGTCAATGTCGATGTTGGAGACGGCCAACCGTCTGCTTGAGGTGCACGTTCCAGACGATACACCTTCCAACGAAACCCCCGAGCAGGCACAGATTAGAGAATCAATAAACTCACCGCCCGAGACCGAAGATGCCGCACCCTTCGAGCAATGGGAGATAGCTCTCATTCTCGCATCCCTCAAAAACAACAAAGCTCCCGGCTTCGACCTTCTTGAAGTCAGAGTCCTAAAGGCTGCCATCAAAGCCATTCCTCATCACTTCCTGCGGCTCTTCAACGCCTGCCTAGAGCACGGCGTCTTCCCCCGAGCCTGGAAACAGGCTTCCCTCATTTTCCTCCCAAAAGGAGGCAAAGATAGTAGCGACTCGAAATCGTACCGACCCATCAGTCTCCTCCCGGTTACAGGTAAACTCTACGAGCGGTTAGTAAAAAGGAGACTATCCGATACAGCGCTAGGACCAGACATGATCTCCGACAGGCAGTTCGGCTTCAGGGCTGGCATGTCTACTGAAGACGCGATCATCGAGCTGCGCAGACTTACAGCCGCTTCCCCTAAAAAGCAGGTTGCTGCGCTTCTTTTCGATGTTAAAGGCGCCTTTGACTGCATTTGGCGCCCGGCCATCCTCCAAAGCCTCAAAGAGAAAGATTGTCCCAAAAATATATACAAACTTCTCGTTAGCTACTTTGAAAATAGGCAGGCTCAGGTAGTTTGGGGGACAAATCAAGTCTCCAAGCAGGCAACTAGGGGCTGTCCGCAGGGTTCGGTTTTAGGACCCTCGGGCTGGAACCTTGGATTCGATCCGCTGCTCCGCAGCCTCGAGCAAGGTGTAGTGACAGAGGGAGGCGGAAAACTCCCAATAAACTTCGTCGCATATGCGGATGACTTGGCCGTACTAGTCGAAGGGGACTCTAGGGCGGAAATAGAAAAAGTAGGAAAGGCGGTCGTAAAGCATATCGTCGAAAGATGCTCGGCTATAAAATTGGAGGTTTCGGAATCTAAGACGGTAGGGATTTTCGTTAAAAAACCTAAGGTAGTAGGTTCAAAAGCGGTAAAAATAAACCGGAAAGACTGCCGTAAGGGAGGAGCGCGAAATCCGAAAATAGAGTTGGGCGGGAAATCGATCAGTTTTGAACAGTCGGTACGTTATCTTGGCGTGCATTTCGATGCAAACTTGGGCATTAGCGCCCACTGCAAATATCTTAGGGAAAAGTTAGTACCGCTCTTTAGCGACTTGCGTAAACTGGCACAATGCCAGTGGGGTCTGGGACACAAGGCGTTGGAGACGATATACAAGGGTGTATTCGTCCCAACGGTATGTTACGCGTCCGCGGCGTGGTACAAGGAGGGAGCGCATACAGATAGGATTCTCGAAGATCTGCACAGGCAGATCCTCATAGCTATTACACGATGTTACCGATCGACATCTTACGAGGCCGCGTGCGTACTAGCGGGAACTCTCCCGATATGTATCCAACTTAGGGTTAGCGTGGCGAAGTATCACCTGAGAAAAGGTGAAGACGCGGAGATAGGCGGCGTCGTAATTAGACACGACCCAGAGGGTCTAAAGGAAAATTATAATAGGGTTCTTGAGGTCGCGAATGAGATGTGGCAGGCGCGTTGGGAGGCATCGGAACAGGGCAATGCTACTCGCGAACTTTTCTTTCCAGACGTAGTTGCCAGAGTTAAAAGCGACTGGATCCGTCCAGATCACTTCACCTCGCAGGTTCTCACGGGTCACGGGTACTTTAATGAGAAACTCCACCAGCTCTCTTTGGCAAAGGCAGCGGCTTGTATCTGTTGCGGCGAACCCGACAACAACTTACACTTCCTTTTAGAATGCCCTGCCTTCGCTGAATTCCGCGATGAGCTGATAACTCCGGTTTCGGGTGGGCTTGAGGCGCCGGAAGCCACGCTAATGTTAGTATCTTCCCCAGAAGGGTTCGCGGCTTTGAAAGAATACAGTAGAGTAGCGTTCGAATGTAAGAGGCAATTGGAAAATGCCCTTACGGAATCCGACGAAGGATTAAGCAGTGAGAGTGAGGAATAGAGTGACTGAGGTGGTGGGTGAAAGGAAGAGCTGGTGAAAAATGTCTAAGTTAGGCAAACAAACGCGAAGTCAAAAGCATGCTTGGCTTGGCCCTCGCGAAAGTCGCCTTAGGGCTTGACTCGCGAAATAAACTCGTTCGAAACTTGGCCATCGTCCGCGTCTCACGCGTAAGGCCCCGTGGAAGGTCGCTATATGCTTGACACGCGAATGCATGCTCGATCGTAAAAATTTGGCCGTCGACCGAATTGACCATCTTGGGTCTACCAAAGATAACAGTAAATTCAAGAATAAATTTGGTGTGCTTGTGCGTTACTGCAACTACAAATCACGCCTCTCGAACGAGGAGTGTAGTTAGGGCCTTTAGAACCTTCGCCTAAAACATCGTGGAGGAGATGTTGAAGGAGTCCTGTCCCCAAGCATTGTTCGCTGGCGACAAGGGCTCTGGCTGAAGGATTAGCACAGA